>NW_011500059.1:332461-375075 GCF_000495115.2 Populus euphratica
ATAGAGTGAGGTTGAGAGTTGTGAAAGAGGGGATGATTCCTCCTCCTCTATTGTTGTAAATCTTGTACTCTCCCTACATAATGCAATGGCTTCTCCCGTGGATGTAAGCGGTTTTGCCGAACCACGTTAAATATTGTGTCAATGTGCTTGGCCTCCTATGAGCAAATATCAGTACATCATCGGTCGGAATTCCCAACATAAAAGACTTAACTAGGACCAAGACTGAGCCCTAAAGTTGCATGAGATACAATCGTTTCTTCCTTTCTTCTTCAAGCCAAGAACTCTGCAAAAGCATGTATAAAACAACGTCGTTTTTTTCGTATCTCTAACAATCTATTCTTCTCTTAATTTCTCAAAACGAACCGTTTCACTATATACGAAACGAAGCCATTTTCAACCATATTAGAGTTTATTGTGACTTAATTAGGTCAAACTTTAACAGGGTCCTAAGATGGTTACATAACAATAACAGATATAGAAACAGTCTCGAAATTGGGCTGGAAGCTCTAAGCAAAAAGACTGACTGGGTCCAGTTTTAGGGTTTTCAAGCTGAGAAAAATGTCAAGGCAACTGTCGTAGAAGGCCAATCACTAGGTCATGGCTGGAGCTTGGGGCAAACCATGCCAGCCCAAGCATTTTTTTCCTTCAGGATTACATCTTCTTTTCTATATTTTTCTGCTGAGCCGAACCCAAATCACTCTTACCCTAATCAAGCTGCACCTACAATTTAACTTCTCCAGATTATCGAGAAATTTAATACAATTCTGAAATAAAAATGTATCGATGGTAAATGAATAAACCCTTTTACCTTGGACATTGCAGAAACTTTAAAAGGCATTTTCATTGATTCAGATGACCTGTACAAACTGTAAAACCCGCCCGACCTGTAAAGTTGATTTGAAACCGGGTCGGCTCGAGATTTTTACCAGGTTTTAAATAGGTTAAAATCAAAGTTGAAATTGATTCAGATGACCTGTATAACTCGGGTGAGACCCAACATCTATAATTGTTTTTCATTAACAGAACGATGCTGTTTTGTCTAGAAACCCCGACCTCCCCTTCCTCTTCCACTACTCTTCATTTCTTCTCCCTTTTGTTCTAGTCGTTTACATCTATAAATTTTTTTTGCCAAACTCAATCCAATCCCACACGTTCGCTCGCTCTGTTCTTCATTTCATTCCGACATTACTGCATCAAAAGTTCATCGTTTACAGGTAATGTATTCTTTCCCGCCGTTGCCAAATCTTATTGTAATTGAAATTAACATGCTCTGGTATTTACCATAAGAAGTTCTTACAAAATATTACCGTAGTGAACAGTGACATTGTTTTTTCCTATTTGCAAATATTTGATTGGCGGGAACAAGCTCACAGGTTCTGTTTCCCATACTCTCAAGGAAAAGTCTAACAGTAGACAATTACAACTGAGGTATGGTTATCGTCTTCAACGATTATAAATTTTGGTATGCTAGCCAAATTGTGTTCTTGAAACTACTTCTGGATGTGTTGGTATTCTCTTTAATTTCTTGCAAAAACATGTCTACAACAGGTTTTGTAATTTTCTAATTATTCATAAACTAACAATACCCCTTTGGATGCAGAGAAAATTATGGCAGAGGAAGAGAACAGAGCAGCAGAGATGGTAGTTGAATTAATTCTCCTCTTCTTTATTAGTATGTAAAATAAGGCGTAAGCACAGCCTTTACAACATGTGCAGGATGTAAATATATATAAATAAGAAACAGAGTATAGTTACAGGATTTCCTGATTATGGAGGCTGATTTGTTTCTGATTTGCATGCAGCTATAGTTTCCATGTATGGTGAGTTGCCATTCTAGAGTGTAGTAGCCGTTGGAGTATTTTCCCTACAATCGTTGATCAAGATTTGGTCAGGAAATGCTGTGATGCTGCCGCTGCTACTGTTTCGGTGGTGATGCTGCTGCTGCTCTTGTGATGCATCTGCTGCTGCTGCTGCTGCTGCTTTGATGATGCTGCTGCTCCTGTAATGTTGCTGTTACAGAATTTTGGTTTATGAAGCTGTATAGGGATGAAGGAGATGAGATAGTGTTTTTTTTTTTTTTGGATAATTCGGGGTGTCTAGGTCAGCTTACGTGCACCATGATTAATTCTCAAATCTACTAAATATCCTGTAAATATAATAAACAGATAAAATATTACGGGGATAACAAGCATCTACATTAAAACTTAACCCAGAATGCATCGACAGAGAAACTCTAGACCACTGGGCATAGTGTTGTTTGCTGCTGCTGTGTATTGCTAAAAGATACCATGTGACGAGAAAAAATGTAAAAATCTTGTCATCCTTGGCAACATGGATAGACTTTTACTTGCAAGTTTCCGTAGGTATACTTAATGATGCAAGCCATGATTAGAATTTATGCAAAAATAGTAGCTATCTGAAAGAATAATGCTAATATAATGTGTGATATTTATAATGTAATCAATTAATTGCTTTGAATCTTAACTTATAGCTTGCTTTGTTGCTTTTTGTCAAAATATGCCAAAATGCTTATCAATTAGTTACTTTGATTAACATGTTGTTATTCTTTTTTGTTGAACTTTTTAATAAAGTGGATTAGTGGAAGAAATTATTAACTTTATTTGTTTAGGTATTTAATTTGCAGTCCCCCGCAAAAACTTTTTGTAATTGAGATTTGAGTTTTTAATTTTTATTTTTAAAATTTAATTCTCAATTTATTTTCATCTAATAATACAAAAAACATATCCTGGAAACTTCTATAACTTAATTTTCAATCTTAAAACATATTATAATTAGTTTAAAAACTTAAAATTAAACCAAATAAAAGCACACATTTTAAACTTCAATCTAGTTAATTTACTTAAGGCTCAAATTATCTTCATTAAATTCCCTTCTTTGATACAAATCCAAGATTGACATTAGTCGTGGCCTATAAAACTACCACAAATCTCTTACATTTAGTTTTTTTCTTTGGGCTAATGTTAATTATAAACAATAGACATTGCATCACCATGAATGTGGGCTGGGACCGTTAGTCTATACTCGATAGCTCACGGCATAAACAGCGAAACAGGTCCATAAAAATTTGAAGTTCCTCGCAGGCCTTCTCATACATAAATACCAAATCGAACTTCCTTTTCTTTTCTTTTCTTTTTTTTTTTTTTGTGCTGGCTTTGGTCAATTTTTTTGGTGTAAGGAGTAATTAAATGAAATGGCCCCAAACTGCCTAATGTCTGGTCTAAAACCAAGTGTAAATGCATGGTTGTTTTATAAAAGAGAGGGGAAAATGAAGACCCATGGTCCACCCATTGCTTGACCATAAAGAAAGGAGTGATATTAAGAGAGCCTAAAGCAAGCAAATTGAATTTTTTCCCCAAGCATTATCAAATATAATTTGATCACTTTAGCCCCGTCAATGTCAAAGTACTCATTTTCTTGGAGAACTTAAGCTTGAAAACTCCTTCAAGCTTCAACCTATTGAGTCCAAAAGTTCACATATAAACGTCTTAATTGATTGCTTTTGTTGAGTTAAACTTGCTCGTGAAAGAAAAAAAATTAATCACTTTTATCATCTGGGTTGCAAGGTTGATGTTCTTAGCTTCTTAAGCTTGTTCGATTCATCTCATATTATCAGAAAAAACCAGGATGAATATTGAACAGCAAGCAAGTCCAAACCCAAGCCCAAGAACAAGTTCAAACTAAAGGAAACATCATGCTTTTTAGGGTTTGTCCACGCCCCACTCAAACACAAATTATTGCCCTAAAATTCCATGTCCCTTTTCCCAAAAAAAAAAAATCTTGTCCACGTAGAAAATAACCGAGCTTGAAATCCGATTGGTTCTTCATTTTTATTTGCAATGACTTTGTTAAGCGTAATTAGGCTCTAATTAAGTAATCTGCCGAGATACTTTCTACTTTCTGAAGTGGCATTATTTGCTTTATATCTTTTCATCATCCGGTGTTGAATATTGCTTGTAAAGAAGCTTTTGTACTTAATATTCTTTCAAGGCACTTTCTAATAATCCATTCATGTGGCATCCAAAGCAAGAAATGATTTTGAGAAAGATTTTGGATGCCCCCAACAAGATATCCTAAGGACATTTACAAATGTCCCAATATGGCGTCTTAGGGGCACCGTTTTGCATTGGAATGGGTTAAGCAATGCATAATTCCACCCTAAAAATCACACGCAACGAAGCTTTTGTGTATAAAAAATGTTTGTGATTTGATGTATTATTTATTATAATAAGTGTAATCATAATATATTCTTGTATATAATATGAATAATTAGTGTGTTAGGGAGTGTAATAATAATTGTTTTTAAAATATTTTTTATTTAAAAATATATTATAATAATTTATTTTTTATTTTTTAAAAATAATTTTTGATATGAATATATCAAAATAATTTAAAAATATCAAAAAATATTAATTTGAAGTAATTTTTTAAAAAAAATTATAAATATATTTTTGAAACACAAAAATAAAATCATATTACTGAAAAATAACTCCACTGTTGGTTTTGTGTAAAAATTGCATTTAATTGCGTTTTGAAAATATATTTGATTTAAAAATAGTTTTTTAATATTTTATATGAGAAAAATAAAAAATTAATTATTTTAATATATTTTTAAATAAAAAGTATTTTTAAAATATACTCAAAAACTATAAAGATGCCTTGCAACTCCCATGATTGACCTGCAAATCCCAAAGTGAAGCCTTATCACGGTATAAAAATAAAATCCTGCTAAATTCAGGCTGGCGAAAAGATCTTCGTATCCATTTTCTAGAAATCCATCTTTTTTCTTAATAAAAAAATAAAAGAATCGCATGTATAATTGGCCAGCCAGATAGGGTGGATCACCATGTTCATTTAACCGTGCATGTTATTATTTTTTAAAAGCAAAGATGGATATAAAAAAAATTAAATATATCTTCACATCCACACTAAGAAATATTATTATACACGAACATGCTCAATCTTGGACGTCTGACTGTGGATCATTTCTTTGTGATTTTAATGGCAAACACGCTGAAAACCAATCATCGAAAAGTTTAACTAATGATATAAGTGGTTTATTTATCTTTGATCCTATTTTTATACTTTTTAATCTGAGGACAACTTTTAAGATGGTGGGAGAAGGTAGGTTTAATTTTTTGTGTTAGTATTTTTTTTTCCTAAATTTAAAAATAATAACATGTGTTAAGAAGATAATTAAGGTAAATAATTTTTAATTATTTTATAAACAATAAAAATAAATGAATGAATTGAATAACTCAAGACAACCATAAAATTATTTTAATCATCTAATTAAATAAAATGATGAAACATTTTGTGTGTGTGTGTATTTTATTTTTTACATGTCTTGTTGCATGACTATATAAATTTTATATGAGCTGAATGTAATTCATATATTAAATAATTAAATAATTTACTTTTTTATATTTAAATTTTTTATAAAATGAAAGAAAATTTCTCTTATATAATTGAATGAAAATGTCGCTTAATAATCGAACATAAAGAATAATTTTGATAATAAACTTCGGCCTAAGCATATCTTAATTGTTGAAAAATAATAATTGGAGGAAAATAAAATGTGCTATTTAATTAGTAAAACTATGAGTTTTTTAAAACACCGATTAGCCAAGAAATCTAGAAAAATAACCAAAAATACCAAATCAAGAGAAAAAACTAAAACTAAAAAAAAATTAAAAATAAGAAAATTCACTAGTTTGGCTTCAAAAAACTAAAACCATTAAATAAAATAGGTGTAAACTTTGGCCCGACATAGGTGTAATGGAATTTTTAAAATGTTCGTGGATGAAAAAGACATGCACAATGTTTCTTGTGGGAAGAATTAAGCCTAGTTTAATGATAAGGGGACCATGACACCCTATACTATAGAAATTTATGTTTTTTACTCTAAGAATCTTGAATTTCTTAATTGCACCCTTCAAGTTTATCTTATGAGAAATATATATTTTGCACCCAACTATGTTTCTTTCGTTTCCCCTCTATTATTTTATGTTAATAAAATCTTAAATTATTAGCTGCATTAATGTCTTCTGTCAAGCTATATACAAATTCAAATATAAAGCTCTTTATTATTATTATTATTATTATAAAAGCCAACACACTATCATGGGGTCAAAGGACATGTTTTTATATGTATATATCGGTCTTCTTCTTTCCCTGAAATTTGCTCAACTTTTTTCTTTTCTTTTCTTCGTTGCTTACCTATTTTCTTCTTCTGAGAAAAGCAGGCTACAAGGCATGGACGCCATAGCCCCACGGATAGCCTTTTGCATGTTCTTTAGAAAAGAAAACTCGACCCACAATGCCCGGCAAGAATCATGATTCCTGAAAGCTCCCAGCTTATAAAGGATCTTTTGTTTGGAACGGCAAAACCTTTATTGGGATGCGAGACTGGGACCATCCACTTTTAGAAACAGTTAATAACTACAATTTGTTGAAGATGTTTGCTTGACTTGTGCTTTGGACACTGTCTGTGGATCAGCCATGTCCATCTGCCTCATGCAAGCTGTTCACTTTTCACGAGGGTTAACCCTACATTTGATCCCTCTATTCTCAATTGTTTTTTAGTTTGCTCCCTTTTTGTTTTTTTCCCTTCGTAACCCCATCTTCTTGCTCTCTGTTTTATAAATGTTAAACCCAGCCTTTAACTATTATAATAGATGATATCAAGTGACATTCATGTTTTAAAGCCTAGATCTCCCAGTTGGTTGGATGAAATACTTGAGATTTAAATTAAATCATATTAAAAAATAAATAGATTTTTTTATGATTTAATTAAAAATTTATATTAATCTAGTGACTCGAATAAACCATACTGATCAAGTCAACATTTAAATATCAAACCATTGTATTTTTAACATATTATTAAAATCAAAGAACCTAAGCATTATCAGATGCAAATTACCCGATTGCTAGAACAATTAATTAAATTGTCAAAAAAATTGGAAAATTGTAGGAGAATATTTGCAACTGCAATGGAATGTGGAGAAATATTTTTTTATGGATATTAGATCTTTCCTCTAGTTCCTGACTTCCTAAAATTAAAAATTAGGGAGCCATTTTGGAAATTATCACTTGATTATCTTGCTGGGATATATAAACCGAAGTGGTCAGAGAAGTTGAAATAAAAGGTCCACTGAAAAAAAAACTGATAGGTAAGATATTTTATACTCCATTAAGAATTGAATGAACATGTATAAATGTAATTACTAATTAGGGTAATATACAAAAGATAATTTGTAAACTTTTTCTCATAATAGTATGTGTTGTTTGTGACTCTGTGCACGTTTGCAACAATGGTAAAGTGGAATTAGGGCCTTGTTTAACTTAATCCGTTTTAGTGTCCCAATGGCTTGCTGGGTTTGTCTGTGTATAAGCTATCAACTAGAGCTAGGTTGCTCTATAAAGTGCAAATTAATTGTAGCCTTTCTTACTACTACTTGATTTGCATGTAAATTAATCCCAAAAGGGATCTTTGTGAATACAATTATCTCTTGAGATTGCCTCCTTTGTCCCAATCACTGTAGTGTTGTATCTAGCGTAATTAACCTAAGTTTAGCATGTAAAGACGAGAGAGAGAGGGAGGGGGGGAGGGATTACTTGAATGGATTTTTCAAATTAAGTTAATATTTTTTTTTCATTTATTAATTTTTCAAAACAACATCAAAACATGCATCACCTGAATTTAATTTTTTAGTGTAATTACATGTTTTTAATGATGCATCTAAGTGCGGATAAAGGACTTGGATTTTTAAATTCTAAAGTTATAGTTCTAAAATGTAGAGAAATGAGTAAAGAGAACTGTGATATTTTATGAAAAGTTTGTGATTTAATAATTTGATGGAAAAATAATACACTGAAGGTAAGAACTAGCTTAACCAAAATAATCCAAAGCTAAATAAAAAATAATTAAAATATAATATCAATTAGAAAAAATAATTAAAACAATATATTTTAAACCTAATTTGAAGGCCTTCTGTAACTTAATTGGTCAGAGAAAGCTTACTTTTCTATAGAACCGGGTCTATTTAAATCCAATTCAATGATTAAATATAAAATTACGACTGAATTTATCAGCTTGCACATTTGAACTTCTCCATGAACTTCACCCTATTTATCTAATACATAATCACATCCACGACATGTTTTACATATAATTTAGTTTTGATATATTGCATATTGACATGAAATCTATACCTATATGTTCATCCAAGGAAACAAAATTCGCTACATTTTCCATGAATAAAGAAGTAAAAGTCAAGGATAATTAGTCGAGAACAATTGCAAAAACTCGAGATATTTAAAACCAATGAATATTTCATTGATAAAATACCCTTTTTACTTTGAATTTTTCCAACACATCAAGCAATCAAATTCTCATCCTATATATATATCCCTGCTACTTGTTCCAACATTCGGTTGATTCTTTCCCCTCAGATATGGAAATCGAAGTGTGAAGAACTAAAGGAGTCAATCAAAGTACATTAGGCTTAATTTCTTCTCAAAATACATGTACAGCACGGCTTGCTTCGAAGAAAGGCAAGCATAACACGTAATGCTTGAGCTAAATAGATATCAAATAATTAATATTGACTTTGATAAAACGCCCATCACCATATCTACTCATGTGCTCAAGAAGATCCAAGAAAATCTATTTTATCATCCCATTGAAGGTTGACCTTCCCATTATTTGTTTGGGAGATAAAGATGATAATGATTTGTAATTACTATTTTGTTTGGTTAGGAATTATTAATACATATGGCATCATTTGGTTCATCTAAACAAGCCAAGGGTTTTGTAGTTAATGTTTTTTGTTGGTTATTTTTCCATGAACAGCATCATTTGCAGAAGAATACATAGATAAACAAGATGTGAGAGAACTTTTATAACCTTGCGTTCCTCTCATGGATCAAGCAATTGAATGATCCACCTAATTAAATTTTGTAGAAAAATTATATATATGTGTGTATATATAATTGAAGTTACTTGTACTCTTGGCATCCATATTTATAAACAAAGACTAGCATTTTGGTGCACAGTTTTGATGAAAGCAACAAACCAATGTCTCTCAGTCAATCGGCTTAATCCAGTCTTGTTTGTCTAGTGAATTTTTTAATTTAAATTAGAAAAGTGGTTCTTCAGCTATGATTCCCGAGGTCCCTGTTGGTTCTTACAATGGTTTAATTAAGCTTTTCCGCTTCAAATATCTATCTGTGGTATTAATTTTATATTGCTTAAATCTTCCTACTTGGGCAAATGGGGTTGGCCTTATATGAAACTTATTTTATTTTAAGCCATGGTGCCCATGATTTGGCCATGATATGCACCCAAGACCTAATCTTATGTGTTGATTATAGAGCTTTAACTAATCTCCTGTCTGAATTTGTATGTTCTCCAAAAGATATATCTGCAAAGTAAAACTATATCTTATAATCTAATAGCTGCTGTGGAGGATTCATTGTATCGAAGCTTTGAGACGCTATAATTTAACTGATCTATTAATAACCTAATTTGTTGCCTCCTCCTTCTCATCCCTTCACCCACCCCCTCTTCTCTTTGTTAATTTGTGGTATGTTTTCATGTAGTTTTAGAAACCTTTTTTTAATTTCTCCCTCCAAGTCTTTCGGTTAATTAGGATAAATATAGAGACATTAGCCGAATATTGACTCTTTTTTTGAAGAAAAAAAAGATTGATTTTGTTTTTAATATTGTATTATCCACCCAGTTGTCTATGTTCGATAATCAAGGGGGGAAAAGGGTGAAATATTCATAAATGGATGATGTTTTAGTTGAAGGGGCACATCTTATAGGAGTTCGCCATTAATGAAATGAATCTCCAAGAGGATCAGACTTAGGTCCACCATATCATGTTCAGAATTTATCAGCATGCCAACATTGTCATTTCGTTGACATTGACCCAAACAATTTTTCGTTGTATAGGTCAAATAATAAAAATAAGGTGGGTTAGTTTGTGAACTCTTTCTGCGCCATTTATAACAATTTTTTTATTTTTTTTATTTTGTATGAATCATTCTTTCGAACGTAAGGATTCCTAACTTACTACTATAGTGACCTTTCGACTGAAGAAACCATGGTAAAGAGATTAGAATTTTTTTTAAAAAAAAAAATACGTTGGAACATAATTGAAAAGATTATAAAACTAAAAAAAAATAAAAATACGCTGGAACATAATTGAAAAGATTATAAAACTAACCCTGAAATTTAATTAATCACCTCAAGACCCCCCAAAAAAAAGGAAAAACCAATAATTTTTTTTGAGAAGGCAATATTTCATTGGAACATAATTGAGCCACCATGGAAGCCGTATCTTAACAAGTTAACAGTGATTATAATAGATGATGATTTTTTTTTCTGTTGATAGGGTGATTATAAAAGATCATGATGACTGTCCACTTACATGCCAATATATATAACGCGGTACCCAGAATCAACTTTTAAGGCCATCTTCTTTTTCAGATATGGGAGAAATGAAGGAGAGGGAGGGAACCATGTGGAGAGAAGCAAAAGGAGGGGACCCTGTATGTATATATATTTGGCACCCAAAAAGCCTAATTTCTAATCAAGTAGAATTTCTTCAGTGAAAGTTCTCTATTTGTGTGACAACAAGCCATGTGATGACAAGATATGCCTCCCCAGCTTGTAGTCTTCTACTTTCTAAAAGATCATGATGACTGTCCACTTACATGCCAATATATATAACGCGGTACCCAGAATCAACTTTTAAGGCCATCTTCTTTTTCAGATATGGGAGAAATGAAGGAGAGGGAGGGAACCATGTGGAGAGAAGCAAAAGGAGGGGACCCTGTATGTATATATATTTGGCACCCAAAAAGCCTAATTTCTAATCAAGTAGAATTTCTTCAGTGAAAGTTCTCTATTTGTGTGACAACAAGCCATGTGATGACAAGATATGCCTCCCCAGCTTGTAGTCTTCTACTTTCTACAATATGGTTTGCATCTCATGATTACGTACGAACACACCATGTACGTTTTGATTTATTGATTTTGAACTTGCTTTCTGATCCGTAAGGTGGCCACGCCAAAAACCCATCAAGATCAAGGTAACTATCATATTCGGACCAAGGTTTAGGTTCTGATAATTGATCAAATTAACTTGGAGATCAACAAATCAATCTAACCTTATCTCAAAAAACAATGTTTTTTTATTAAAAATAAAAAAATAAAACAATGTTATATGAAAAATAAAATAAAATGATGTTATTTTAAATAAAAATTAAAAAAAAATCTTAAAATTAATTTGATAAATTTCCATTTGAGTGTAGTCCAGTTAATTGAATTACAAGATTGATTTATATGATAATGATCAGGTTAATTTAAATAAAAAACAAACAATTGATTTATATGATAATCTAAATTTGATCAGGTTAATTTAAATAAAAAACAAACCAAATATAATTAATTTGTGTGCTAATAAATCACTAAATTAATTTATCAAACCGAGTGTAAAAGGTTCTGTGTTGATGAATTTATATCATTTTGTTAGAAGGAATTTAATAATTATTTTAAGTAGTAAGGGAAATTTGTCAAAACTCAAAAAACACGCATATAGTTAGTGTAATCTACCGTTCTACCCGCATTCAGATGGAAAGAGCAAACAAATCGGCTTCTACTTGCCAATCTGTTTTTCATATCATGGGAGGGTTTTGAGGGCGGGTGAAATAATTGATTTTAAACTAATTTATATATTAATCAAATGAGATAATTAGTTTTTATTATATGTTTAATTGAGTCCACACCATGGAAGCTTTTAAAATTAGTATAATTGTGCTATAGTGTGAGATTTAGTGCGCGTTTGATAGTATTGTAATTTTTAAATTTTTAGAGCAACAGTTTTTTTCAATATTAATAATTAGAGAAAAAATCTAGATTATCCACTACATTTAATGAGAAAAAACACATAAATCTCTTCTTTACACCTCAAAAAATATTATTTTTATCTTTTTAAATTTTTACCTGCTTTTATTTTAAGCAACTAAACTAAAACATTAATATATATATATATATATATATAATGTACAGTCATCAATGACAATCAACATGGAGACTTAAAAAAATAAGAAAAAACTAAAACAATTAAGAAAATGAAACAAGAATGGAAAGTATAGAAATCAAATAATGCTAAAAAATAATGAACTAGAAAAAGGGGGAAAAACTACAAGAAAAATCATAAAAAACTATTCACAAAAATAAATAAATAAATAAGAGAGAGAGAGATTCACAAAAATAAATAAATAAGAGAGAGAGAGAAATATTTCCATTAATTTTCGAGCTTAATATCTCAATCCCTTTCAACCTTCCTTCCAGACAACAAAAAAGACAAAACCATAAATTTTGGACCATCGAGAGTCTCTCCTCTTCCATCATTGCATCACGACTAAGACCTCAAGCAATCTCGTTGTTGATTTTTAATCACTGCAAAGCTTCTCCAACGCCTCTGGCCGACTACCAACATTGTGGATACCTAATCTGACCCTCTCAACAATTTTTGATGGTTTATAGGTCTGACCAGATGAAGAGATGGAGGAGAGGACAACGACAATGACGATGGTGTGGAGGGGCTTGAGAGGAAGTGGAGGATTTGAGTTTGATTGAAGATTTATGCATTTTTAGGGCTTGAAATTTAGTGTGTTTGTATTATTAATACTCCAACTGAAAGGGAATTTTTCTTTGAATAAGGTCTTTTTGTTTTTTTTTTTTTAATTTCGATTGAATTGTTCTCACATTTTATCTGGTTTTTATAGTTTAGGGCTTTGAAATTATTTTTGGTTCCTTCCTTGATAAAAAAAAAAAAGTGTTATGTATTCAAAATTAACTATGATTTTGTCAAGTTCTTTGCCCAAAAATATAAAAAGCCAGAAACATAATGTAAAAGCACATTTTACAATAATATATCCTATTAAATCGATAGAGATATTTTCAAGCTTTAATCTTTGATTTAAGCTCCAAATGGTAATTTAGACAATTAATTTATGTGCCACTCAACAATGCAGTAAGAGTCTAGATCTTGAGATAAAAAAGAAAATGACAGCATCACATAAACTTTGAAAGAGTAAATTATAACGTAATCCCTATATTGTGCCAAACTTTATATATATATATATATATATATATAGTTTTTTTAAATGCCTTTTTTCTATAAAAAAAATCCCATCTATCTCCTTTTGTCTTCCCTTTTCTATTTTAACAAATTAATTGAAAAACAACATAGATTTGACAAAATAACTATATTATAAACGAATTTTAGAACATTTTTTTAAACTACAAGGATTAATTTTTCATTAAACTAAAGAGGCTAAGTTATAGCTAGTTCAACTTAAAATTGTGCCTTGAAGGAGATAAATTAAAAAAGAAAAAACTTCAGCATATCTTATAACATTCTAGGATAACATAATCTGGCAGCTGTGGATGCACATCATTGGCAGAACGAATTTCAACACCATGGATTGATAATCTGTCGCGAAAGGACAACGAATTTCAAAATTCTGACATCCACATGCAAATTTTGGGGTTCGAGCCCTAAATGTTCATCGATTATTTAAATAATTTATAGTTCAAGGTCAATCCCCTTGTGTAAACATGCGTGGGCATTAAATCAAATTCATTTTAAAATAATAATAAAAATAATTATTAGATAATAATATTAGACAAGATCCTGAGACTTGTATATTTGGTCGATGGAAATACCAAATGTCATTGATGCAAAGGTAGGGCCAAGGCGATCATGAAATCTGACGAGTGAACGTGTGAGGTTGGTTCTTAGGCAGACAAGCTCAGCTAGAATCACACTATTGTGATGGACGCAGAAACCTTGTCTAGAATGGTGAGATATAGATGGCCTGGATGTGTACACCCAGTCCATCTTAGCCTTGTACACATCAACCCATCAAGGCCAAAACATCTACAGCGATTCATGAACAAAGGTATCTTGGCCACTTTAATGGCATGCCAGAGCATTTAGATTGCATAACAAACACGGCAATTATAGAGCGCAAGGACAATTAGGGTTTGATTTGGTAACTTTGAGTGGGTAGTTCTTCGAGGTGGTGTTTGAGTTTTATTGTTAAATTTATCACATGTTTAAATTTTATTAATAATATAAGGTAGAGTTGGTCGAGTAAATTTTAAGATTAAAAAAATATTAAAAAATAATATAAAGCTATTATTGAATCTCTTCTAAAAATTTAAGTTATTGAATTAAGATAATTCTCTGATATAGTATCAGAGTTTTGTTAACCAAGTAGTCATAAGTTCAATTCTCACCATCTTATTATACATGATAAAAATTAAACACAAGGTAACGTGAGTTTATGTAAATTTCAAGATCAAAAATTTTTCATTTGAAGAGTTGTGTTAGAAAATAATATAAATTATATTTTTGGATTTCACCCAACAACTTAAACTTTTAGGGTGAGACGGTTTTTTGATGTGGAAATGAAATTTAAACCATAAACAACAAGTCTCAAGTGACATAATTAGACCTGCGATTACAAATGGTTATGCACAATCAAGTATGAGTTTGCCACAACTAAATGAGGATCTACTAGACTAGAATAATGACTCAAAAAAATCATAACTTTTGATCTGATCATTGGATCACGCTTAAATATTTACAGGAGTCTCCAGAGGTTGTTTCCCTTATAGTAGTCATTGTCTTGCTATACGGACCGTTGAGTCTTTAAATATAAAAAATCTCATCGAGCCCTCTGATTAATTTTTGTGATTTTTCTTCTTATTTTCAGATTTCTTACTTAATTTGGATTTTAAGCTTCTTTTCTTTGTAATTTTAGATTTTGAATTTTTTTTTGTTTTTTTTATTATTTGAATTAGGGTTTTTGACCTATTTAAAGTTTTGTAAAGCTTCAGATAAGAGAGACATCATTATCATTATTTTAGAAAAACAAAGCTTGTAAATCTAGGGCTCACATCTACAACTTCTTTTATCCATTAAAATATTTCATGTTCTTAGTTTAATTATTGTTTTTAGCTTTAAGTTGCATCATGAAGTCTCACCCTTTTATTTTGTAAACAATGATTGTAGGTATGGTTTAAGACATGTTCCATTAATATAGCTAATTAAATTGTTGATTTGATGGTTCAACTAAAAAAATTAAAATTAGTAAATTTGAAAAAATAAATTTATCTTTTTCATTTTTAGCATAATTGAATTGCTATAGAATTTGGCCAATTAATATTGTTAGGTTCAATGGTTCAAGCCCTACCAGTTTGACATCAATACTTTGCAAACATACATTTGGATTACCAGTCCATGCCAGATACGATAACATTTAGTGGTTAACTATGGAATGTAGATGTGATAGGATGAGAAAACTTCCGTTTTAAAGAGGAAGACCAATTAAATAACAGGTAGATCCTTCTAATTAATACCTCATAAGTCATAATATTATTTTTTAAAAAATTACATATTTGGTAATTATCTATTTATAATATAATTCTACCCTTATTAATTTCTTACCTAAAAGAGAAAGAAAGAACATAAAAAAAGAAAAAAGGTCGTGTAAATGCTCTTTATTCTTTATTATTGATTATTATAGACTGTAAACTCATGCTAAAAATGATTAAGTTTATGAAACCAAATAATGTAATTTTTTAATAGATTTTAGCAATTAGCGGTTTGTGGCAAACCTATTGGATGAGATATTACCGATATTTATTGTATAATTATTCATTAAAAAATTAATTAAAGGGTGGGTGGTACTATTCACCCATAAATTACAATAGTAATTCATAATGCTTTTTATTTATTCTTTTAGTTTTTTCTTTCATTTTGATCCCTCAATTTTTTTTTCTCTTTAAAGTCGTGTTTATTTGGAATTGGATTTGGTAGTTTGTTTTAGTTGCCTGACTTATAGGATTTTAGTATGTCGAGAAAAACATTCATTACTCATTTGATGCTTGGTTTAGCAAAATTAAGTGAAAAATTATTGATTTAAAATAATTGAAGATATGAGATCAAATTTAAACAATAGTTAAGTGTTTAGCTCCTTTTTCTTAAAAAGAATCAGATATTGAATTGTAGAAGGAGGAAAAAGATTTACCCTAATTTTTTCAATCACTATTTTTTTTTTTCAATTTGATCATTTAAAATTAAGTTTATTTGGGATTAGGTTTCACAATGCCTTTTGATTGCCAAAAAATAGGAATCTTGCGATGTCGAGGAAAAATTCTAACATCTAATTAATATTTGATTTTGCAAAATAAAGTTTAATTTTATTAATCCAAAATAACTGAGGCTTGAGGGATCATATTGAAACTAATAACAATTACAAGAACTGGGATAAAAAGACAATAAAAAAAGAATTGACGCATGCATTGCATATGCCAATATGTATAGAAAGTTACGCTCTTGTAGCACGTACAACTTCCTTCGATGTTGTAACACTATCATATGTGGTGTTTATCAAAGTGTCTTGGCAAGGTCATCCCAGTGGTACAACTCATATTGTTATTGAAGGCGTGTGGAGGCTTATTTTTTTTCTCCTTAATCATTTCTTTTTCCTATTCTTGGTTCTTGCATCCATTCTCTTCAAAATAACAAGAGGTCTTATCATTTTATTTTTATGTTAAATTTGATTGTTATTTTTTTAATTATTATTTTTTTTGGATCTCTTTTAATTAATTTTTTTTTCCAATATCAACCCTCATAATTAGATTGCTTGAGAATTAAGTTTCATAATTTTTTTTATTTGCCTTTCATGAAGTAATATAGGCCTCATGACTCAGGTCATGGGTTTGGAAGGTTATCCTTAATTGACTTCGATTATTTTTTGATCTTTTATTTTAATTGTTTTTTTAATTTCATTATTTAACACTGGGTTTATTGGGAATTGAGCTTTGTATTTTTTTTTTATGGGGTTATCCTAATTTTAAGATCTAAGTCATACGTTTAACAGATAATTTATGTTAACTAGGGTTATTATTTTTCTTAAAAAGAATTGAATTCTTTTTTAGTTTCGCCTTTCAATGCTGGGTTGGTTTGAGAATTAAGTTTCAAGATTTTTTTTATTTTTTTTATAAATGGTTATCTAGATCTCATAACTTAAATCACATGTTTAGAGAGAGATCGAGTAGAATCGAGTAGTTTTTTTTAGATATTTTTTTAAAATTCATTTTTTATTTAGTTTTGACCTTCAACATTTAGGATGTTAATTATTAAGCTTCGTAATTATTTTTTATTTACTTTCTATTAATAAGTTTGCATGGTTAACTTATGTATGTTCATGTGTGTGTGTGTTATTTTTATCCTAAAACATTTATGCTTATTGGGAGTTGGGCTTTCTAATTTGTTTCGTTTTGTATTTTATGATGTTGTTATTGTCTCATAATCTAAGTTGGAAATTTTGTGGATTAGCTAAGGTTAATTTGATTTATTCTAAAATATCATCGTTTTAATATTTAAAAAGAAATAGTTTTATTTAACATGTTACCATTCTAATATTTTTTTTAAAAATTGTTCAATATATATTGTTTTTTAGTTAATGCATGGTTGATTTGTTTTTATGAAAAAAAACTCTTTAGCAATATCCTTTTATTGTTTTTGTATTTTTTTTTAAATGATCTAATCTGGAACATAAGACGTGAGATAAGGGTCTAGTTGAACTAGAGGTAAAAAATTTATAGTATCTCAATTAGCTTCTAGCAAATAAAATAAAATCAAAAGAATGCTTTTATAAACTAAATACCTGTGAAGATAAGAACAAGTTTTAGTCATTGGACATTGCCAACAAGATTTTTATATATTTTTTTAATTTGTTTATAATAATATTATTTTAAAACTAGCTGATTAAATTAAACTATTTTGTGACTAAAGTTGATTTTGCTTGCGAAACAATAAATGGTTTAGTTTTGCATGCTCATCCCATTTTCCCACTAGACTGTAGAGTTCATCAAGTGTGCTCTGACTTTGTAAAATTATTCATTATTTCTATAAATAGATTTTTTTAAATAGAATCGATCCATGCTCATGTAATTACCAATACAAAGTTATTAAACTTGATGTAGCTATTGATTCAATCCGAGATTTGTATTATTAATTTAATATATTAATCTAAATTAATCTTATTTTAATTTAAAAAACAAATTAAATTTTGATAGAGTTATTAAATTTTTTTTTTCTAACTCAAGCCCAACTAGATTTGAGTGTCAAGGAAGCCCTTTTAAATTTAATAACAAAACAAAAACCAAAAAAACCTTCCCTATCTACGTGATCATGAGTCATGACCATGCTGGTCCAATCAATGAAATTTGGAACTGAAATTTATATCAATAAAAATGAAATTTGATGCATATACATATACATATACATATACATATACACACACAGGTACATATACTCACACATCCTAGTTAATATTACTGGTGTAGCGAAGGAGGGGGGTATCATATCATATGTAATGTTTGGCAATTGCTTACATGGCTCCACTAAATAACTTGTAGTAATCTTGCAGGATTGGATTGTACGTGACAGGTTGTCCAACGATTTAAAGTGTGTCGGGGAATCTCTCATTTTTCTTTAATGTTTGTAGCTAACCATGAAAAGGGAATTTTCTTTCAAATTATATATATATTTTTAATTTTTGTTTTAATAACAAATAATCATGCTCAATTGACTGTCAAATTATTTTGTTATAGAGGAAAATATATCTTGTTAATCAATTTTTTATGATGAAAACATATTTTTTTTATTAGTAGTATGTTATATGAAAAAAAACTATTTTGGGACAAAACTATAAAAAAACATAACATTTGATGATAAAAAATAAAAAAATGTTAAAGGAACAAAGTAATTAATAGTTGGAGGGACTCTTTTTTATATATATATATATATATTTATTTGTATGATGTTTTAGTTATTAATTTTGTAAGGTATTTAGTGAATTTATAAATTAGTTGTAGTGCATATAAATCGATGAAGATATCTAACTAAAAAAATAATAATAAATAAAAACACCGCACAAAAATACAAATGCAAAGTATTTCTATGTTTTGTTTTATTAAATAGTGTAATTTTGGAAAAATCCTCTAATTATGATCATCCGCAAATCTCCTCCCTCTTAATCATCATTCATTCAATGTGCAGTCGTTTCTCTTCACTCAATTTTTTTACTGGTTTTTCTAGAGCCCCAGTATTGATATTGTAGAGAATTTCTTCCCCTAAAAAACAGAAATTAAACATGTGGCACGAAATTTACCTTTTAAATATTTGTTTATTCCCCCTATTATTATCAAGACAAAATCCAAATAATTAAGGTCCGAAAGGAGAACACGAACTCTCACAAAATTTGAATGCTGTTTGGTGAAAGACTTTAATTAGGGAGACATTTAGCTCTGCGGTCACAACCCTAGCGGGGAGCACTCCAATGGGAATGCATAGCAGTAATTGTCTTCTTTTCACCATAATATTTTGGGAGTGCTGAGATGATTAAAAACAAATTTATTTGAAATATAAATTGTAAACCCCCCTGGAGCCATCACATCAAATATTTAACGTGGGAAGGGAAAAAAAATTGAAACCTAAAATTGATTTCAACTTGGGCATCTCATGATTAATTACTTGAGGGGGTAAGATCTTGTCATGGCAAGGGAGCATGCATCCTTTCTCCTTTTTAACCTCTAGAGCTTACATTTCAAGCAAAGATGTTGAATTTCTGTGAATTTTCCGATCCTCATTTAAATGCCTTCGGCCAAACGGAAATTAAACACTCAATTTTTATATTACATAAACTGATAGTCATCAGCCAAAATCATAGATATATATATATATATATATATATTGTTAATTTCTAATGTTTAGTTTTTATGTTTTAAAAGTGTTTTTGAAAAAAATTAATTTTTTTTTTTTTTTTCTTTGTTTTTAATTAATTTTTTTTTAGTATTTTTATATCATTTTAATGTGCTAACATCAAAAATAACTTTTTAAAATTAAAAAAATTATTTTAATATATTTTTAAATAAAAAACATTTTAAAAAACAATCATAATTATACTTTTAAATAATTATATTTTAAACAAAACTTCAAAGGTTTGGCTCTCTCGTAATTTTTTTACCTTCATTGAGATGTCTTCAATAACACTCAATTTTAATATATAAAAACTGGTGGTAATAGTGAAAGATATAGTTATAAAACTCATTCAAGATCTAAGTTATGGATTAATGACTTAATTAACTAGAATTTTTTAATTAAAATGATGTGAATTAGATTTGAAATCAACTGGTCACTTGATTGACCAGCAAAACCAAATCATATTTTATAATTACAATAAAAAATAAACTTTGAGGTCTCGGAATACATATTTTAGACGAACAGCCAAGGCTCGCACTCTTGTCTAGTCTACCATGCCTTTGTGATAAAAGCAGAAGTGCATGGTTTTTGATTCACTAATGAGGTCGATTGACAAAATTATTGGAGCAGAAATATGCCCTTTCTAAAAGGAAATCATAGCCACTGCAATCACCAAGAAAGCTAACGCGGATTGTCAAAATGCTGACCACTTTTCTTCATCATTTACAGGATCCAATTGTGCAGTCTAAGGGCAAAAGAGAAGGCACGAAACTTGAAGATTTTCAGCTACACTTTGCCCCACTAAAATTTTCTCCCTTGATCACTTTATTATTTGCAAATGCCGTTTGCTAGCTTTAGTTAGTTTTCTTGTTAATGGATCTAAGCTTTATTATCTACTGTTGCTGTTCTTATAATTACAAGATTTTGATAAGTTTTGATAGATTAACACAAGATTTAGATCGGTTTATGTTAATATATATATATATATATATATATATATATATATATATAAAGAATTGATTTTATTAAAAATTTAAATTAATTTACGACTTGGTTAATCCTATTAAAATTTATCACTTTTAAAAAAATTAATTTAATCATTTAAGAAAAAGAATTAGATTACCCCGGATTAACGCTAATCCCTTCACACTTTTCTTGGTCTTGGTCAACTTCACGTGGAGTTTAAAAACAATTACTAATAGTAGTAGAAATCTTATAGCACGGTAGACAAAATATTTTGGGTCTTATCATAACTATATTTGACGTAGAATTTGTTGACTTATTTTCATAACAATCTTGAAGAAAATTGATGGCTTTCCAGAAAGTTATAAGGGAATGATCTTGGAAATGGCTTTAAAAGATTAAAGATGCTTGGAAATATGATAGGGCTTGTTACTTAAAATGTTTTTAATTTTAAAATATATTAAAATATTTTTTTTTTATTTTTTAAAAATTATTTTTAACACCATGATATTAAAATAATAAAAAAACATCAAAAATATATTAATTTAGTTAATTTATTTATGATCTTTACCATCAAAATGAAACCTAAATTTAATATATAAAAAATCCGAGAATTCTCTATTTGTTAAGACAAAACAAAAAAAATGTTAATAGGAGAATTATCCATATACCACTTGCTTGACTTTAGTGCTTTGCCTTTGGAACTTGAAAAGGTAAATTTAAAAAAATTATAATTTCTTCAATTGAAGTTTAAAGAGAGTTTTCATAGAATTTTTTCAAAATTATAATGTGAGTTAATTAAGCAAATATTTTAAAAACCATACTAAGACACTCTTTACTATGAGAAGTAGGGGTGAGAAAAAAAATAAAAAAAAAACCTGAGAAAATAAAAAAATAATTAAAAAACTGAACCAGTAAAAATATTAAAAAAACCAAATAAAAAGTTCAAACTAAATGTTGTTTTTATACTTCTAAAATCATTCAAACCAAACCCAATCTGTTAAGCTTGAATCCTAAACCAAATTTTTTATAAAAAAAAAGCCTAATTTCCTCTCCTCAAACTAGAATCTGTTCAGAAATTCCAGTTTGATTATTGATTTTAATCTAAAACTAAAACAAACAGAAAACCATCAACCCTACTTGGAAGCACTAAGCCAACGGAAAATTAATGGAACTATTAAAATAGCCATTCAATATTTAATTTTCATTGGTTTAAGAGTTGAATTGCCAGCTCCCCGGAACCTGGTTAGATGCATGTATGGCAGCAAGGATGGACATAAAGAAATGAAAAGATAGCAATGTTCTATGAGTTTGTGATGCTATGAGCTTGTGGGCGTGATGTATGGGCATGGGAAGCAAATCTTAAAAGGGAATCAAGGCAGAAAATTGGCCTCTCTTTGCCCACAGACCACACCGTTCTCCCTCTGCTCAAGATATGGTAAGAGCCACATGATTTCACATTAGGGAGAAAAAGGCACCTCTGCTGACATCACCTGAATCTCTCGGGGGATTTTGATGGGTCCCACTGCCACCCCTCTATTCATTTTCTCTCTCCATGTATTTTGCTTTCCCTTTTGCTTTCATCCAAGACTTCCTCCCTGTTTTCCCCATTCCCCCCATCGTTCTTATTTATAGAGTCCTCTACTCCCACCTTATATGTTCTGTGTAGTGGTCTGGGCCATGTAGGTAAAACCCACCTCCCCCAATCTCCTCCTCCGCTTTAACATTTCCCATGTAGATTTTATTCTTTTATTTATCAGGCCTTTGTGTTTTTCTTTTATGCATTGCTTGCCCTATAATTCAATCCTGTAATCAACTTGGAAAATTTGCAAGATTTGAAAAGATATCTGGTCGGATCTTGCTTTGTGGGGTGCGTGGAATTTGTTGTCAAGGTCTCATTTTTTTACTACAAAATACGCCCCTCCTTTTCTACTCTCCTCCTTCCATTATAGAGACAACACCACAAAAGCCAACCCAACCCAACCCAACAAAAACAAAACAATACATGGCATAACCAAAACCAAAAACCAGAATCTTCTTCTGTATTATTGCGCTCTATATTGAGGTGATATTGGATCTGGAGTTTGATGCAATGGCAATAACAGGGGATTCACACTCACAGTTTCATGTTTTAGCTGTTGATGACAGCTTAATAGATAGAAAGCTGATTGAGAGGCTTCTCAAGACATCATCCTATCAAGGTACTGACTTTACTTTCTCTGGTTAAAAAAGGAATGGTTTTTATGACATGAGACATGGTTTTTCTTGTTGGGTTCTGATTCTTTTATCATGACAGTTACTACAGTTGATTCTGGTAGCAAAGCCTTAAAATTTCTGGGATTACAAGAAGATGAACAAAGCAACCCAGACACACCTTATGTTTCTCCTAGCAATCATCAGGTGAAGTTTTTTTAATACCCCCCCTCCTTCAATGTAGAGATACCTCATCTTTCTTGATAATTTTTCATCTTTTCTGATTTTATTCCTTGTTTTTTGGAGCTTTTGCAGGAAGTGGAAGTGAATCTTATTATTACAGATTACTGTATGCCTGGCATGACAGGCTATGATCTGCTCAAGAAAGTAAAGGTATAAGCTTTCTATCATTTCCTTTCTCTTGTCTTCATTTTGAGTAATCATATATTCCCTTCTTTTTCCTCAATCTTTCCCATTGAGATCCATTTCTATTACTGGCAAAATGGGTTCCTTGGAAATTCTTTCCCAGGTTGAGAAATCTTCAGGGTCTAAATGATGTTAGTTGATTGGTTGTCGACATGTGTTCTATTATTGCCACTTGCATGAGAATCTCAAAGAAGATCTATTACGAATATTTTGCCACCTATTTTGTATCCAAACAAATCTAGGTCAAGATATTCAAAGATTTCCTATGTTTCTGTGTGCTAACTTCCCGTGTCATGTCACACATCAAAGATTTTAATGCACATTTATTTACCATGAAATCAAACAGTGGTGGTTAAAGAGACTTATATATTTTTTTATTCCTTTTCCTCTGATCTTGCAGGAATCATCATCTCTCAGAAACATACCTGTAGTGATCATGTCATCTGAAAATGTTCCTTCAAGGATCACCAGGTGAAAGACCAAACCAAGCTAGAATTGGATTATGTTTTTTTGCCTTTTGTGGAAAAAATACAAGGAAACTATAATTTGATTTTTGATGTCATAAAACTGAGTAGTGAGCATAATTCATCCATAACACAGATGTTTAGAGGAGGGAGCCGATGAATTTTTCTTGAAGCCAGTAAGACTATCAGATTTGAATAGGCTTAAACCTCACATGATGAAAACTAAAATCAAGAACCAAAAACAAGAAGAGCAAGAAGAGCTTGAAATTCCAGATATTCAGTCAGAAGAGCAGCAACAACCAGTGCAGCAGCCATCACCACAGCCACGGCCACAGCCTGAGTCACAACCACAACCATCAGCACTACTACTACAGCCCAACAATAACAAGAGGAAGGCTATGGAAGAAGGGCTATCACCAGATAGAGCCAGACCTAGATACAATGGCATTACTACTATGGTCTGATAAATCAGGGGGAGCTCTCTTTTACAATGTAATTCAGATAATATTCTCTCCCCTTTCTAGATGTTAAAGCTGGTTAATACAGGCTCAACAGAAGTGTAGAATAGAGTTGCTTCATCTATACAGTTTTTACATGAAAATATTTCATTCCAATTTTGTCTTTGCTAATTAAGCTATAAGAAAAAAAAAATTGTAACTTAAATTTGGAGTTGATCCGATGAATATTATAAATTGTACAGGCCCTTATAATTGTTAAATCCTAATCGTCCTTACTTTGAAGACTAGTAGGTACACAGACTAATTAGGATTATAGAGTGTAAAATTTATAATTAAAATAAAAAGATTACAGTTTATAAAGTGAAATCAATTTGATTGCGGTAAGAATCAACCATTTGTATGGACCATGTTAGATTGTTTCCCGACTTTAAAGAGAAGGGTCCTTGTGTTTGTTGGCAGAATCCGTATAATGTCATTTTCTGTCATCAATGCATCTTCATGTGACTTGACTCTGAAATCCATGGTAGAACTGATTCTGATTGGCAGTTTAGGCCCATATTAGTAGCTGAGCCTGAAACATGTGTCTTCCCTTTCTATCTATTCGTCTGTTTCTGTATCCCTCACTCTAACCGTGTTCACATTCAAATATCATCAGAAGATGATGTTTGTGCAACGGGAGAAGGAAGGGTTCTGGTATCCCTTTCAGGTTCCTTGACTAGCGTGACGATTTGCCAAGTTCATCAAACCCTGAGCATATTTTCATAGTTCATAAACTCCCACCTGCTAATTTCCTAATCCACGTTCATCTGTTTTTTTTTTGCCTTTTCTTTTGCCAACCTATCTATCAGTAAGATATATATCCGGTAAAGCTATGGTTAACAAATCTACTAGAGTAGCTTAACCCCTGTGGTTTAACAAAACTTATCGATCAGTCCTTGAAAAATCAACAACCATATATAGTACTTTAATCCATGTATATCTCAAATCATTTCCGCCCATTTCATGTCCTCTAATTTATCATTATTATTAATGAAATAGAGAGAATAGATAAAAACATTAGATTGGTGAGATATGAAAGCATTTCTGGTTACAATAGATTAAGCTTGGCCAACACAAGTCAAGAAGCTTCAAGAGAAATTACTGTCACGGTGAACTACGGGGCCCCAAGTTATTATTATCCTTAATCCTGTTTTTTTTTTAAATTATTTAAAAAAAAATATTTTTGAATTGTTTTAATATCCTAATGTTAAAAATAAATTTTAAAAAGTAACAATAAAATATTTTTTAATATATTTCCAATAAATTTTTTAAAAAAAACATATATACAATGTTAGGGAGTGATAGCTTCTACTTTTAGGTGCATTTTAAAAATATATTTCACGTAAAAAAAAGCTTCAAGATATATTGATATAAAAAAATTAGCATTTTGAAACAAGAAAATATTTTTAAAAAGTACCTACATTACAATGCCAAGAACACAGAAGACCCCCGAGGAGGAAAGTCCGATCTGCACTATTGTCTTACATTACAAAAAATTATCTGATGCCAAGACAGAAGAATTATATGAAATTCAGAATCTCATTCAAAAATGAAATCCCAATATTACATAAGGCAAAGGACCAATCAACAAGAACAACTGTATCATCACACCAAACTGCAAATATATGTTTCTGCAAACACCTAGATTTAGTGTAACTTATTACCATGCATTCTCATGGTACTAGAAAACGTACTGTTGCATTATTTTGAACTTCTTTTTTTCACCCTAAACAATCCTACTGTCAACAGTCATCACTACATACAGAAGTCAGCGAAATTTTACACGCCAATCAATATCTCCAGTGGTTTCTACATAGGAAGCTTCTCCCAAGCTAAATTGCTATTTACAAAACCTGTACTAGGGATGCAGTTGGACCTGCAATAACAAAACTGTGAAAGAAAGAAATGAAAATATAAAGAAAATAAATGCTTTAACAAATTAAAAAGGAAAGGCAAAGATATGACTCTAAGCATGAAGTATCTCCACATTTCCATCTTTATGAAAAAGTAAAATTATGAGAACCAAAATTAGAAGTATAAATATATCATACCAAACAAATATGACATGAAGAATGTGCTAACACAAACCATTTCTAGCAGTCTTAGATATATAGAAATATCACCATGAAAGAACTTAATTCCGACACAGCAGAGGTGAATCGCAGCATACGCTTTGCTGATAAAAAATTGTACTGATAACCATCCAGTAAACACTAGCAGCACGAGCAACTCAAATAAAATTAAATAAAAAAGCAACACGAACAACTCACCACAGAAATTCTAAGACTACTATTCACTTCCAAAATCATCATAACTCATGCCTTCTGATATGGAGTCCAGCCTTCTATTATCTCCTGTAAAATCAGGGCAACCAATTAGCTTGCTCCTTTCTGATGTAATAAATATTATCAATACCAGGGGGAAAAAAACCTGGATGTTCTCTTTCACGAGAATCTGGGAAGTTATCATTGTCTGCTGCTAGAAAAGGTGATCTTGAATAGTTCTCCAATATTTCTGAACATAGAATACAAACAATTGTAACACTTGTAAATTCGCCACTCAATGTTCCACACAGAATTACTTGCAACAGAAGACCCAAGTTAAGAGCTGACTCCAATTTAATCAATGACCAACCTGAGTTCTCATAATCGAGTCCTCTAAGAAGTTTGTTGCCTAACTTTTCAGTTGGCCAACAAACAACTAAAATAGCAATCTTGTGCAAAAGTGTGCCAAAGGGAGAGTTAGGGATTGGAAAATAAAGAGATGAGAAAAGAGGGAGATACAAGGTGGGGCAACAAACCTGAACTCTGGGTAAAATCAGCTGTCAGATCCGAGAGACTGAAAACTTGAGGAATCTGACTTAAAAATCCAAATGAAGAAGTGTCTGCGTCCAGAATAGACTCATTCAAGGCTTGCGAACTGGAGTCTACACTGCTGAAAGATGCAACAGATGCATCTGCAATAGATGGGCGTGCTTCTAGGACATTGCCATCAGCGCCAAACATGTAAGGGGAAGTACCTGAATAACCAGCTTCTGATTTGATCATTCCCCCATTCATTCCTTGCAGCAAACCAATGTTTGAGCTCTGCATTGAAAGCATGTTTGGAGGTGCATCAATTCTATTGGCACGAGCAGATATTTCAACCGCAGCATGCATACTTGAGTGCAATGATGATCCACCATTAGTATATGCATTTGTCAAACTGGAGCCGATAGGGTGATGCATGCTCTCTGGCTTCAAGGTTGGTCCTGTATGATCCGGACCATAGCATGCTGTATTCTGGTGCACTGACAAAGAAGCCAAAACCAGGTGCCATAAAAAGCAGGGATCATATAAGGGATAACAGGTGAGAAAGCATGCTCCACCAAGAAACTACATAAAGATTCAAAATCAAATTATCCTTGTAAATGCACAATGATATCATTTTGATCGGGACATTCAGATAACATAGTTCGGCAATCAAAACAAATGTCAAGAAACCATCTAAACAAAAATGCATACTTAAAGCAAATATCCAAAAAAGACTTCCAAAAAATTGAAATTGAAATTCAAAAAAGGAAGGAAAGAAACTGTGTTATCTACCACACTACTAAGCAAAACTTCACAAAATAGCACATTCCACAAATACAGATTGACAGAGAAAGAGATTTTTTAAATCTATTTTTAAGGAAGAAAACAAGGAAACCATCTTTAACATCTTTCCACTATGAAAAAAACTGATAACTCCAGCTTTTCCAGCAAGTCCCCTCCCATACCCTACAAATTCATTTGAGAGTGGGGCAAATGGCCAGTAGCAAGTCTGATAAAGAAATTTAAATTGCTGGCTACTTGTTATTAATGTACAGTAATTACTATTACTTGGGAAACTTTGAAATAGGCATCATGAACTTGGATATTGATACAAAAGCCCACAGAAGGCCACCATTTCTCCTCTGCTTTAATCTCTCACTTACAGAACTTTGCTTTGTTTCCAACCAAACAGTTTTTCTGTAAGTTATATAATGATTCTGAAATCAAATCATAACAATTACAAAGCACAACTGCAAAGCTGAGCCCAATTATGTGAAGACTTATTTATAACAATGTTCTTGATGAGTAGATGCCTACAGATCAGACAGTGAAATGTTCATGGGGAAGAAAAGCAGTCTTACATGGTGAGATATGAAATCCATTAGAAGTAGGCATTGGGGCAACTCTGGTTGAATTTAGGTCATGCATCAAGTGAGCCTGCTGCACAAGCAGCTTGTTGAATTCCTCTATTTGTTGCTTTACCTTCAACCTCAGATAATAAGCCCTGAAGAATTCTCGATTCTCTTCTTCAAGCTTTTGCCAAACTGGAAAATAAATTTACAGGTTTGAGAATGAAACAAGATCACCTAACTTGAAGTTGTTCCCGAGCTAAACAATGTTAGTTTAGAAGTATGTAACAATGGAAACAAGGGGAAAAGAAAAGGAACCATAATCAACAAGCCTTGCCAGTTCAACTTTTTCAGAAAAACACTTTTGACCTACTATTTACAAAAAAAAGTTGGAGATAACTCCATTTAAGTTTAAATGAACTCTCCCAAAATGTCAATCAAAATGGCTAAACCAATATCCGGTCCCAAACTTTTCAACTTATTTATTTTCCAGTCCTTGTGCATTTATTCCATGTGATTGAATACTTAAAAGAATTTTAAATTCCATTCAGTGGAGTTAGAACAATTGAGGAATTCACCAATGGATGTGACACTTCCCATCCAGACAGACAGGCGGACTGATGATGCCTAGTGGTTCCATTCATGAACTGATAGTCACTTGAAAAATTGCTCAATTAGCATTGTGCTACATACTGTTTGTCAAATAATCACATAAAGAACAAATAATCTAATAATGCTTAAAAATGGTGGGAAAACTCATAACCAGTTATCCTAACACTACATTAAGCAGCACTTTCAAGGGATCAAGAAGACAATAAGAAACCCTCAAAAGTGCCACTGTAGGAAATAGTAAGCGTAGAATCTACTCATTATTAAACTTTCTGTACCACATAAACAAGGAGTTCCAGTGTTAATTGTTACCAAGTTCAGTGAAACCAGGCTCAATCTTTGCTTGAGCCAACAACGTTTCCACAACTTCATTCTGGTTCATGTACAGTTGAAGACACCGCTCTATGAGATTTTGCACCTGGAAAAAAAACATCAATAATCCAAAGGAGATTTTTTATGACTGCATAGTTATGTCAAGGTCTAAAAGATTATTTAATGATCCCTCAACCCCATGAAAAGAGTTCTGATGCAGAAACCCATTTTTCCCAAGGAAAAAGATACAGATGAGAGACAATCTCTAATTAACAGCTGTACATAAAAATATTTTATGGACACACTGGGTATTGTGTGCATAGCAGATATCCAGACTGTCCTATTCTCCTTGGTTATTTACGACTATTTTTTTCTAAATTAGTAATGTTAAATGGCTAGCACTGAAAAAGTACTACTGAGTCACCAACATAAAAATAAAGCAAAGCTATCACATGCATGGCTAGAGGAGTGTTAAAAATAAGGCCAATGGACCTGCACATATTTAGCCCAAGATAATGATTTGAACTCCCAAAATTCTATAGACAAGATGCATTCCCTCTGGGTATCATTAACCCTTGCATGGAAAGACAACGAAAATGTTGTCTGTTATTTGACCTTTAACTTAAAAACCTGAGATTTAAGCTCATACACAGGTGACTAATGCCTGCTAATACTTCCAAATTTACAGTACATGAAGAAGAATTTCCAATTAGGACCTGGATTTCTATATTAAAATCAAGTTTCCATTTCAGTATTTATCAGGGAAAGGCCTTAGGAAGGAATCAAAATGTGCTGATGGTGGTTATATATAAAACACTGTTATCTAGCAATGAAGACATGTAATCAGTTAAAAAATTCCAGCATCTATCTCCGTGAAATTCAACTAGAACAATTCCAACACAGGGTCAAGTAGCCTATCAAGAGAAAACATTTTGGAACTACATTTGTTATACAAGGTGCTTGAGGAAGCCAAAGGTCAAAACTAATTTTGTCAACAAAAATTAGCATTTTTCAACTATCCTCATTGGCCGCTTCCTTGATACAAAATAATTCTACTGCCAAAATTAGTAAAACAAGATAGCACATATCAAAAGTTCATCAACTCTAAAATTCAAAGATCTACAACTTACAACTTGTATGTCTTTTGGTAAGACCCTTCTCACTGGTCCGCTTGACATCTCTTGATATTGGAAATGAAAAGGACAACAAGCTGAATAACCTTCTATGTGACAATATCCTTCATTAGTCTATTTTATTTTACATGCTATTTCCTCGAGGCTTCAAGAAATATTAGATTTGATGAAAAAGGGTCTAAACTGAAACAAGCATACACAAGAATCAATATTCACGAATTAGTCCTCCCATGTTATCGAATGTTAAACAAAAAACCAGAGATAAGTTTCCATCAAAATCATCTATGCCAATAAAGCAAAAAGAAAAGTCAATTAACCATGTAATTTAGCATCAGATCCTCCAGGTACTCACACCTAAGCAAAGGATTAAGCAGTGCGGATTCGAATAAATACTAGAACTCAGTAAATCCTGCAGCCAGGAGCACCCAAAAGCAAAAGGAAAAAGGTTAAAAAAGGTGTTTGTGTGTCAGAAAAAATTTCCATTGCAGAGCATCCAATTACTTAAATAACGAATAACAATTAGAACACCGCAAATAAACCTCAGCAAAATCAAATTACAACTAAGCATTTAAGAAACAGTTGACGGTTAAGTTTGAATTCCATTGAATCTAGCACTAATTTTCCTTAATAATATATTAATCCTAAACCACTAAACACCTAATTACAACACAACGAAGAAAAAAAAATCTCCAATCCTTCTCTCACGCAAGTTCATTCCTTTTCAAGCTTAACAATACACTTTAACACACAACTTGTCCTTTATCTCACAGTTTTGAAACAACCATTAACAATGGAAAAACAGTTCAAACACAAGAATTGTATTCCAATCCATCCATCTATAATTCTCCTTAATAATTCAGGTCCATACATAACCTCCCAAGTCCCTAATTAAAAAAACTAATAATAAAAAAAAAGGTTGTAAAGCTTAATCCTTTCGCACCAAGTTCAAAGCTTTTCCAAGCCCAAACACCATCCCCCCCTCAATTTTCTCGTAAACCAAACACTTCCCCTCCCATATCTATCAATTTTCTCATCAACCAAACAGACCCTGTCACCATTCAACAAAATCACAAAAAGAAAAATTTGATCACCATAATTCACCAAAAAAACCAATACCCTAGAATCACAATAACAACAACAATATCAAAACAAACAAACAATTAAAGAAGAGAAAAAAACACATTAATTTCGACAAAAAGTAGAAAATAAATGCAGACAGTTAAATAAATATAAGAAAAAATGATAATAATAATAAACGGATAAAATACAACGTTTGATTATAATAATAATAATAGTAATAATAATTATTATTAATCTACCTTAAAAATTGGAAATTTTGTAAGAGAGAAAGAGATAACAAAGAGAGAAGCAGAGGTTTTTTATGGATCGATAATGGTGTCTGCTTTTGTTTTTTTAATCTGGTAATGAAGAGGAATATTTTTATTTTTGTGGGTGGGAAGAAGCATGGAATCATGCCACGTGGATAATCGTGGGAGTTGTGGGGACAAGTGAAGAGATCAGGTGGTGGTGATTGATTGGGACTCTCTAGTTTTTGTTGGTGTACTGCTTGGTCAAATGTTGGTCAACTTTTGGATTTTTCTTTTACCAAGTTTGCTGTTCTTTCTTTTATAATGTGAATTTAAATTTGGAGTTAGAAAATAATTAAATAATAAATTGGTAATGATTACAAATAATTCGATTTGAGGTATCTAATTTATTAATTCCTTCAAAATTTAGTCTTCTTTTAAGAATTTATTTAAAAGTCCACGTTAATTATTATTATCATTATTTTTAATAATAAAGGGTCATTTTAATCTCCTTATATGTTAATTTAAACTAAGTTAGTTCTTTATTTAATTTTAAATACTTGTATTTTATATCAATTTAATATATTTTAAAAAATATTAATAATTTTTTTTTTGTAAATATCAATCTCTTCCTCGAAATTCAGAAAAACAAAAAAAGTAAGCATGTCTCTTTAAATATAAAATTGTTATTCTAATTATTATTATTATTATTATTATATTTTGTTGAAAGAAAATATACATTTATTATTGGAGGAGATAACTATGGTGATCAATTTATGGGATTTGTTTTTATTGAAATGATTATAAAATGACCCAAGCTAGCAACTGAATTTATAAATATTTGAGTTCATTGAGAGTAAATAATATATATATAGGTGTAAAAGGAAGTCGTTATATATGATGATTGGTTGAGTTTTGGTGAAGGACTAAAGGATTGTACTTTATAAGTTGACCCTTTGGAATTTCTAAACCTGTTTACTTAGGGTGATGATGAACATGAATGCCAAAGATAGATTTTCCTCCGTAATTGAAAACAACTCAGCTGATGCGTAAAAATCAAAAGAAAATTCCCAGATTTTCTGATTCTATTTTATTTTAATTTTGAATTTAATGGAAATATTAAAAAAAATTATATAAATATACTAATTATAGTATGATAATAATAACAAAGTTCTTAGCTTATAAAACCTCGTATGAGAATACTTTAATTCTCTCAGTAAACAGTAAAGATAAATAAAAACATCTAAAAAACTTCAGAAAATAAAATTAAAAAAGGGAGTGTTAAAGAGTGTGGTAATTCATACTTTGAAGTGCATTCTAAGAATATGTTTCATTTAGAAAAATATTAAATTATTGTTTTTTAGTGTTTGCCAATATTTTTTGTCAAAAAATAAAATAAAAATACCATATTTTGTGACCATAAATAAAACAACCATGGTGGATATCATATACTACTTATTTGAGGGTGGCTCAATGATTGGACTCCATAATTGGATAATGCCTCATATCCCCTTAAATTCCAGTCATACAAAAACTGGCTTCGCAAAGTGAGGGCTCTGTACAGCTAAGAAAACAACTAGGCAGTCCAATTGGCAAAGAAACAAAATCAATCAATGGTTGTGTGAAGGTGGAGTTTCCCCGAAGCACCTTCTGCAGGACAAAATGTTTGGCATTTTCCATTTTGGGGACAGATATCTGGCTGAAATCTTTGCTTGTCTCCTTCGTTTTGCCTGTAAAGTCAAAATCATCAATGCTTGGTTGCCTCGCTAACCGATCATTAATCTTTAAACGTTTCACTCATTCATGCCTCAAAATCTTTTACTGGCTGCTATAATGCATACCCAAGAAAGGTGCATTTCCAAAATTGGACAATGGGTGTTAATCTACAAGGACAGTCTTGGAGCTAAATGCTAATTGCCTCGCCCTTTGTTACTGAGCAAAACAAACACCATCTTGTAGTTTTGATCTGTTTCTATTTGGGTTAATTGCATATACCATGGATAGAATTGGATAGAACAAATCACACAAGCAGCAGCTGGAAAGCTGCTCTACCAAGTTTTATTGTTTTGAATGCATACAGTAGAATTGTTAACACGAGCAACACAACACCATCCAATATTTCAACACCCCAGGTAACAAATAATTATGCTATAAAGTCTCAACATAATTCAAATCACTGTGCATTATTTGCCTGTTACAGGTAAAAAGGCAGGGGGGAGGCTGGCGTACAATTTGGGGTTAAATTTGGAGACGCTCAAACATTTATAACGGTCCAGTTCTTAATGCATGGTCTAAATCAGCAATCAGATCATTGACATCCTCTATCCCCACTGAGATACGAATAAGATCTTCAGTGAGACCTCTGGCTTCTCGTACTGCAGCTGGTATACTTGCATGGGACATGAAGCAGGGCATGCTTATAAGGGATTTTACACTCCCTACAATAGACAATTACAAAGTAAGGAGGCAGCTTGCAACCAAGTGTGAGCTAAAAAACATCGGTTCTCAAAACATTCACAATGATCACATTTCAATCTGATCAGACAGGATTTGCAACATGACAATCCACATCTATATACTGTTAACAGATTGGATTTTAAAATTGGAGGCTACGCAACATGAGGCAAACATTAAATCTGCAAGCATATATTGGAGCAAATGAATGCCTTCTCATGGAACTTTCAAGATTCACAACCTTAGCTTTTAAGAAATATGAGATGCATAGGTTATGGTAATATTGAATATCAACTGAACCTGTCTTATGAGGTGTGGAAACCATAACATAAAACTAGTACTCTCATGACCTAAGATTTCAATACACATGAGGAACAATCTGTTTCCAAAAGCCCTCTGGTGGTTTTTTTTTTTTTTTCAAGCTTCATTATCTCTGGTTGCATATTCATTGGACATGCATTCAAATTCTAACATGCAAAGACAATAGTGGTCTGTATCTCCAACATCATCTTTCAACATGCAGATATCTCAGGGGTTTTATCAATTGGATTTTAAATTACCCCCAAAAATATCTTCACGTCATGAGAAGCTTTGAGTAGGAAGAATGATTACCAAAACTGACAGTTATGCTGAAATACTTGGTAGTCTCAACAACATGCTTCGAGAGAGCCAGTGATCCTGTGAGAAAGCTAAGCACGGATCCTGCACCCTTTGCCTGCAAGAGATTTTAATAAAAACACTTTCTTATATAAAAGGTTTCACACTGCAAGAACACAGTTAGTATGGAAGCCAAGTCTAACATCAGGCACACCTGAGAATAGTGCAAATCACGTCCAGGATGACCAGGAAGACCTGCATAATTTACTTTCTTCACCCGTGGATGTGCTGCAAGGAACTCAGCAATTTTCTGTGCATTCTCCTGCCAAAAGGCAAAGATCCTACTAAGTGGGTTGTTACAGATAGGTCATCAGAATATTCACAAGAAACTATTTGGTCAAGTTTGACCTCAGCTTTTCCACCCATCGGATTGTACAACATACAATAAATATGAGTGAATTCAAATTAGCACCTGCTGTTTCTCAACTCGTAAGGCCATGGTTTTGATGCCTCGTAAGCAAATCCAACAGTCAAATGGTGCTAACCCAGAGCCTTCTGCATTTTGGAGGAAATACAGATCTCTTGCCAAGCTGGTAATGCAGGAAAGACTTCAGAAATAAATAAATTACAAATGTTTAAAAGAAATGAAGTCTACATAGGTGGTCACTGCAGATATTTATACTGGCAAAGGGAGAATAATGACCTCAAGTATTTATACTAAGTTTGCCAACTTAAAGCGTGTCATGCAGAACAGTTCCAATACAGAATTATGAATATAGCAACTATATCCTCTCAAGGGAAAAAGAAAACAACAACTTCATCATATGGAACACCATCAGCTTGACAGAAAAAACTGTTTGCAAACACAATAAATTGCTAGGCATTAAAGTACGGTATGCAAACAGGTTTTCTCCAATCACAAGATCAATGTTAACAAAGAACCACAAGACCACAAGTGATAGGGCACTTCAACTCTATATCACAAATGGCTAGAAAAAAGGCAAGTGAAATACGTCAAACAATACACATAATGCAGTAGAATGGTATTTAGCCAATGGGTTTCTTTATACTCAAGCAGTTTGTAACCCTGATTGAAAAGACAGATAAGAGCTCTGAAGAGAGCAAACTTTCTAAACTTAAAGATAGCAAAGGAAACAAAAGACATCCCTTACAAATGCACTAAGAAATACATAAGTTAGAGCCATAACCTTTCCCCTTTTACCACAAGCACACCTGCCATGACATCACTATGTCCAGCTATAAATTTAGTCACTGAGTGCATCACAATGTCTGCAAGCAACATGAATAATTAAAAACTAAGCACTAGGCAGAACTGCAGTTCCTAATTGTTACAACCACAATGCATTGGCCATACCTGCTCCAAGTTCCAGCGGTTGTGATAATACAGGAGACAAAATACTATTATCTACCAAGACAAGAGCACCATGTGCATGAGCCATCTCTGCAATTTTCTGAAACCTTGACAAGATCGGCAAACCATTGTAAATAAAAATAAACAATAAAAATAGAAGAACAATTGATGGCTATTCAGAACAGACAACCAAAAAGACAGGGAGAATAGTTATGAACAATATATCCCTGCATCACGGGTTACAATTGGTCAGCCATTTTTATAAACCAACCATAACCATTTTTTGCACAGTATCAAGCAGGATAACCAGAATGCATTTATTCACATATGCATAATAAAAAAATATAAAAAATCAATAGCAAACACTTCTGTATAGCCTAACTTCCAAACAGTCAAATTAGGATATTCTACCACAATAACAATGAACCTGAATGCTTATTAACAAACAAATTCCTAACTTTGAAAAAGTGTGACTCTTACACGAATATCAGAAATTTGTTGACGAGGGTTAGTTGGGCTCTCTAGCCACACAAGTTTTGTTTGGGGACCAATTGCAGATGCAACTTCTTGTAGATCACTTGTATTTACCCGTCTGCGCATTGCTAAGCATAAGTATCTTATATTTTCAGTTACAACAGGATCATGATATACAAAAAGAAAAAAGAAACCAGACTAACTTAACCACAATTCCAGCCTTCGGAGTTACTTGTGACAACAATCGGTCAGAACCACCATAAATGTCATCTCCAGCAACAATTTCCTGGCCTAAGATGGTATTGAAAAAAGTTAACATGAAATATTCCACAAATTCAAGATTAACTATTTCTGGCCATATTATGAACAAAGCAGACATTCTACAAATACAAATTTGCACAAACATGTGCTGAGTATGGAACTCATAAACTCAAACCTATGTAATTACAGTTGCCAAATGTTTAGAGCCTATTACAATCTCCGGACCATAATGGACTGGGGATATTTTGAGACATAGCTAGTAATGTGGTATGGTAGATTAAAAAAACAGATTGTGGGTGCGAACAAAAGAAGGAAAAAAAAAAAAAACAAAAGAAGAGTGAAAAGCACCTGTTCCAACAAGATGAGTGACAGCAGCCAAAGCAGCCATTCCACTTGTGAAGCATAATGCCCGATCTCCTTTATCTAGCTTCGCCAGGAGGCTAAAAAAAGGAATAAAAACAGAAATAAGCTTAGAAGGAAGAAGATGCAAGGAGAAATGACCAAGGCTATCCTTCTAATACTTGTGAAAACTGCTTCATCAGCATTATACACACCAACAAACAAACCAAAAATACCTTTCTAAGGCATCCCTTGTAGGATTTCCACTTCTAGTATAATCATATTGACCATTCTCTGTTGCTGATGACTGCAATACAAGGCATTAAAAAAAACACTCATTAAAGCCCCCAAAATGAAATGATGCTAAGCAAGTGTTATGCCATACGAATAAGGACATAGCACATTAAAAGGGGAACTAAGTCCATGTCAAAAGTATACTTCCACAAGCTTCTTAGACTAATGTCCATGTCTCTCTATTCCTATTCTCATCACATGCAATCCAAACTTGTTACTTTCTTTCCCCAATTTCGTTATGAACATGACAAATACATCAAAACTTCACCAACATTACACTTAAACTTTTCCCCTCCCTCGTCATCTGTAACACACAACACATAAAGTTGCTTCCCTTTCAACAATACCTGCTTAAATGTAGCTGTTTGGTAAAGTGGTGTACTCATTGCACCATAAGGATCGAACTTGTTCTCAAAATTCATCAATATTGTCGAAACACTAGGTTCCTTAATCTCAACTTCTGTAAAAAGATGCAAACTTTACATTAAAAACTGCAAACACAATAAGCTCATAAATTCAAATAACAACAAAAACAAAACAAACACATACCATTTAAACACTCTGCCACACCATCAACCAAAGCTGAAGTTCTCACATCCATATCTTTATCTTTCAAGCAATTCACTTCTAATTTCTTTACTATAATCAAATTCTTCCCCCTTAAACTGCAGTCCTTTTTAACCCAAAAACTTGTAGGCAAAAACCCACTTCCAAAACCCTGCGAAATCATTACACCCAAAAAATAAGAATCACTAGCTCATTGAGTCCATAAACAAAACACCCACACGCACAAAAAAAGAAAAATGAAATCTTTCTCACCCGGTTGTTGCTGACTTCAGTATAGAGAGAGCTGAAACAGGGTTTGAAAGAGAGCGAAGATGACATTATAAGACTGAAATTTAGGGTTTTGGACTGATTTGAGGAGGACAAACAATGGCGCCACTGGAAGGAGCTAAAATGGGAACATTTATTTAGAGGAAAGAGGGGTCCCAAGAATGCTACACCCTGTTTGGCGGCTACGAGCAAAATAAAACAGCCGTCAGATCACAATAATAATTAAAAAAAAAAAAATACGTACAAGATATAGTTTATAAGTTGGCTTGGCAATTATGGATATACAAGATAGGTCGGCTCGTGTAAGATCATGGCCCGGGTAAAATCTTTTTAATAGAAAAGAAGAATGTTTAGGCCAATTAAAGAAAACTTAAGTTATTAACTTAATTGGAGTTAATTAATTTAATTAATTTACTAATATAATAAAAAATCTCACAACAAATAAAGCAAATAAAAAAATTATCAATAATTAACTTGAATAAATTTATCAATAATATCATAATAAAAAAAATTCATTGGAAATTTCACTCCGTTGTTGATATCATAAGAAATTTACTGAAAACAAACAAAATAAAATATCGTTAAGTTTCTTAAAAGTTTGTTTGTATATAAAAAGCATTAAATTACAAGCAATTACAATTTGATACAGTGTGCCTACATATATACACAAATTACTTGGTATTACAATTATGGGAGAATAATGAGCTTGTCATGGGCTGGGAATTGTAACTGCAGCTCTTGTGACTGACATCTGTCTTGATTGTTGCTGGAGTGATTGCTGGAATAATCATGGCTGAGATCTACCTTGATTGCTGCCATGGTTGTTGTCTACTACTGAAGTGATTGCCGATCGCTGCCATGATTTTTGTCAGGGTGATTACTGCCGGAATCCTTAACACGCCCCTGAAAGATTGACTCACCATCATTGATGCCAATCTTGAATCTAAGTGCTTCAAAACGAGAGCGAGGGTGAGCTTTTGTCATTAAATCAGCCAATTGATGATGAACATTCAGTAGCCCTTTTGCAACATATTCACGAACAAAATATAAGTCAATGGTAACATGTTTCTTACGAGAATGACAGGCTAGATTGAGACTCAACTGAGTTGCTCCAATGTTACCACATAACATGAGAGGTGATCGCTGAATGGGAATACAAAGTTCCCTAAAAAGAGAAGATAGCCGCCCAATTTCAAAAGCTGTGGCAACTAATGCACGGGTACTCTGTTTCAGTTGAAGAACAAGCGACAGCACATTGCTTTCTGTGCTCCAGGGTATTGGGTTAGACCCTAAAAATATCATTTAATCACCGGTGGTGGGGGTGCTGTCATCCATATTGCCAGCCCAATTAGTATCAAAATATGTAGTAACAACCATTGACGAAGCACGTCGAAGATGCAAGCCATAATAGAGAGTTCCTTTGAGATAGCGAAGTAGTCTCTTGACTGCAGACCAGTAAGTGTGAGAGGGCTTGTGTCTAGACTCTCTCGCTTATATGCAAATCGTTCTCGCACAAGAGTCATGCAACTCAAGGAGTCTTTGACTCTTGTTCAACGAGGAGATCCATCAATCGCTGAATATCTCAAAGTTGTTCGATTGACATTTGAAGAACTTACGATAATTGTTGTTCAGGTGATTACTGCTGGAATCCTAAACAATTTTCACCAAAGTTAGCAGTCTTCAATTTTGGTCTCCTGGTTTATATTGTTGGCATTGTGCTATGCCTATAGGCCGTCAAGATTTACCTCAATGAACATTCTGCTCCGCGTCCGATTATTTATTTCTTACTAGATCATTTTTTCAGGGTAGAAGGAATACGCTAGTTTGACTGTCCTCCACTTCATGGTGCTATGAATGGGCCAGACAAAGTGAAGGTTTGTACAGGACTATGCTCTATACAAACCGCTCATTTTGTTCATCGATTTGAAGCCTTCCATATGATTTCAGGTCGGTGACTATCCCGAAAGAGATCCTTTCGAAGAGGAAGAAATATAACCCTTTGGAGATGCAAGAATTATCCCCTGACTTTTATATTCAACGAAGCTGTAACTTTTTTCGAAAGGTAATAAGACTTTTTACAAGTGAATAATGCAAAATACTATTCTATAAATTTTGTTTTTAAAATAGGATGATACCTATTATCCACCTTAATAAAATAACATTAAAATAACATTGCAAAACATAAAAATTAAACTTAAAAATAAATATCATATTAATAAATTTAAAAACACGTCAAAACTTAAAAAAGGAAAAAACAATTCTAATCATCCATTATATACATAACAAATTATCATACAACAAATTAGAGAGGATATCATATAAATATAAATAGTGAAAAGATAAAAAATTTCCCCATAAATATCTCATACTATGGGGGTGCATTGAAAAGATTACAATATTTAATTTTAAAAAAATCTAAATAAGATTTAGAACTATAAATTATGTATTCATCATATATTCTTACAATAATAGTATATATTAATTTCTTGTACATAAATCAAATAGTGGTAACATTAATCTTAATACTATCATACAATCAATAAATACTACATTTTTTAAATACATGTTTCAATGTTTCTATTTAAATAATTACAAGAAAATCATTCATTTAAAGCTATTTCAAATAATAATTATCAATAAAAAAATGATAAAGTTGAGTGTAGAAAAAGTAAAAGGCAAAAATAAAAAACATAGTTGTTACAATTTTTTTAACATATTTATTAAAAAATAAACATTAAAAATTTTGTAAGGCAATATCTTATCATGTAACTTTTTATTGAAATTAGATGGTCAATAATAAAATAAAATTTATTATAAATAAGAACTAATGAATCTTTCTTCTGCAAGTAAACTATTAGACATTAGAACATAAATATATTTTTATAAGAAAAATAAAAGTTAATGGTATTATTAACAAATATTTTTATAAACTTATTATTTAATGATTTAAACAATAAAAAATATTATTATTTTAATATATTTTTATCTGTTTCAAGAATACCTAGTTTTTAATGTGGTTTGAACAAGGGATTTAATCTTGATTAATATAGAAACTAGTCTAAAAATATTTTTTTATAAAAAAAATAGAAAGAAATAGACGTGGTTGAATGGAGGATAATTTGACCCATCCTATCCATCCGTTTTTGAAAAAAATACTTGACTTTTATCTTATTCGATGGGTGGATAATTAAAAGTTTAAAAATATAGATAATATTTAATTATTTATTAAAATTAAAATTAAAAATAGCTTCTAAAATTTTAATAAAATTATCTTAACTACATTTTTTTTTCTTTTAAAGAAAACATCTATGACTTTAAAATCATAGATGAAACTTGTAATTTTTCAATTCACATTATTTTTTAAAATAAATTTTTAACTATACTGTTTTTTTATTTATATGATGTAATTTTTTGTTTTTTTAAAAAAGAGAAGCTCAATTTAACTTACAAGATTCCAATTTCAAAAAACTATGTTTTTTTTTTTTTGTGGTTTCAACTGATTCGTTTTTAATTAAGTTTTAACTAATTAACTAAATTATTAAAAATATAACCTAGTTAATCAAATTTTATCTTATTCAATTTAACTAAATATTTAACATTAATCTGTTGATAATTATTATTATTTATTTAAAAATATATTGAGATAATATTTTTTAAAATTTATTTTAATATCAACACATAAAATGATATGAAATTATAAAAAATAATAATTTTTTAAAAATAATAAATAAATAATTTTTTAAAAATATTTTTAAAATATAAATTTCAGGTTTTCAGATCCACACGATGAACAAGACAGGTCGAATTTAGCGACTCATTCTCCAAGGAAAATAATAAATTAAAAAACCTAACAGTCTTTCCATTTTTTTGACCTCACCTTCTGTAATAACTAACTTTTGACACAAGTCTTTCCATTTCTTTGACTTCACCTTCTGTAATTGAAAACTTTGTGTGGAAGGGTTGATCCTGAGATGGGGTTATCTTTTATCCCTTAAAAACTCAAAAACTACAGTTGACTTGTTGTCTTAAAAGGAAGAGAGAAGGATAGAAAGCAAGAAAGGGAAAGA
>NW_011500059.1:375094-393432 GCF_000495115.2 Populus euphratica
ATAGAAAGAGAGAAGGGGAAAGAGAAACAGACAGAGGGGAAATGGCAATGCCATGGGGCATGGCCTTATGGATGGCAAATATGGTGTGGGTGGCACTTGTTGGATGGGTTTCTTCTTGCTTGACTGTTGCTGATGAGCTTGCCAGCTCTCTTAGAACTGGAGATATTGGTCCTTTTCATGTTGGCTGATCCTTTTCCTTCAAAAAAAAAAGAAAAAGAAGGTAACTCTCTCTCTTTTCCCATATTTATTGCCTTATCTTCTGTGTATCTGCAAACCTTTTCTCTTATCTAATTCAATCTGGAAATTGCTGCTTCTTTATTGATCTTCCCATATATCCTTCTTTTTCTTTATTGGATTCAGTTTGATTCCTTGGCCCCAATTATTGAATCAATCTGATGTCTTCTGGTGCTTGTTAAATTCTACAACAGCTGCTTAACTGCTGGAATTTACAATATCAAAATAAATTGGTGTTTTTTTTTTAATTTAGTCTCGAAAAGGCATATGTTTTTCTTGTAATCGAGTTTCTTCTTTAGTTCCCAGCTTCTGCTGATAAACAGCAGTTGGATGCATGACGTCTTCATTTTGTCCGTGGCACGGCTGAGCTTTCTGTCTAGTGTTTGTGTTTGTGTCTTTTGAAATTTCTAGGAATTATGTGTGATTAGGATTAAGAAAGGAGACTACTTTCATAGTTTATGTAGTTACCAGTATTGCTTGATGTAGAGCTTCCTTTGAATGTACAATCATGGGAAAGAGCTGACCTTGACAGAAATGTAAAACTAGAATGAAGTTGTAATTTCAGCGGTAATTGTTTTTTTCCTTGACCTCATTTTTTTCTGGAGGGAGGGCCAGCGGTGCAAAGGCGGTTTATTCATGATTATATTATCACCAGGTTTCTCTGTCAAGGTTTTCAGGAACTTTACTTCGTCATCCCACAGTGTCATTTTCATTATCACCGGAAGCTGACGGAGTCTTATCTGACACCTCATTTGGTTATACAAAGCCAGTGCATCTCTTTCTATATGCCCGTGCATGAACTTCAAAGTTTGGCAGCCTGCGTCTGTGTCTTGGACATCTTAATTTATGGGTTTTAGATACCATGGTGGTGGTTATAGCAGTTGAGAAGTTTTCACTAAATTCATGGTGCTGGCTTGTTTTTGCATATCTTGACATCTTATATAATAGTTTAAGATTTTAGATTAAGAATATTTTTTGTTATGTTATAAGAGCTTTATTGACTAAAAAGTTATGAGTTTTAATCTCAGCAATATTATTATTTTTGTTTAAAATTAATTAATAAAACAAAATAATGTGAGATAATATAAGTTTTAAGCGCTTTAACATATTAAAAAATAATATAAATAATATTTTTGGGTTTCGCTCATCATTTTAAATTTCTAGGTTAAGATATTGCAGACATGGATTTAGTATGTAGCTAAATTAATCTCATGATATTCATGTCTGAGATTTGAAGGCTATTTTCTCTGCTAAGCATCCTACTTAGTGAATTTCAATATACGAATTTCTCATTCATCAACAAAAAGAGAGAAAAGCTCAATTGCTGCTTTCATTATTGCGAATTTTGGGGAATTTGAGTCCTAGTTCACTAGATAATTTATTGATAGAGGTGGACCATTACCCTTTCCTAATGGATCGCTAGTGAAGCATATGAATGAAGCTAGGTTTCTTAACTGCACGGGCTCAGAGGTGGGTCTATGAGGTTGTTCCAATGCCTCAGGTTTTGGGAGAGGACCTTTGCTCTGGGGCAGTCACTTATGTTCCATTTTGGTCTCTGTGGTTTGTTTACTCCCGACAACGTTTTTTTATGATCCTCAAAATCCCATTATAGCTTTATTTCAACTATCTTTGCAACTTGTGGCCTTGTCTTTTTATGGGAATCTTAACAAATGAGAAAGATTGTTTGGTACGTGGGGAATTTGCAGCAGACTGATTTGGGCATGTTAAATAATCGTGATGAAGTTCAGCTTATCCAGTGCCAGTTACAGAAGTTGAATTCATTTCCTTGGCAGAGCATTTAAATAAAGTGTTCATGTGCTTGAATTCATGTTCGCATGTTGAGCCTGTATCCTTCTTATATTTGAAATGGTTATTTAACATGATATTGATATTAGAACCTTTACGGTCAGGCGGGATCTCACTCAACAGCTCAAGATTTTGGTTCTTCAAAGATAGTTGGAATTTTAGTTCCAACACATTGGAATTGTAACTCTTATTTAAACCGACTTTTGCAGATCATATCCACAGAAGAGACTATTCTGCAGAATTTGGAGCTCTCAATCCTCTGCAATTGTGCTATGAATGTTTGCAAGGTGTGAGATTTAAAAGATGAACGTTTCAATTGTTTTTTCCATTGCACTGATGGTTGAACCGCAAGCCATCATGAATTGCATATAGATCGGCGGCAACTGTAAATATACCAATGAAAGGCACGTTCGATTTGGTTTGTTCTGTGGTGGCACTGCAAGGGGGGTGTGATTTAGTGAGCCTTGCTCCTGCAAGGCATTAGAGATATGAAATGAAATATCTGGGCTGATGTTTCTGCCTGTCACGCTATTGTAAATGATTGTGAGACCTCTTAATTTTAATTATTTTTCTTGCATCAAATATTATTAAATGGAAAATGAAACAAACATTATGTATAATATGATTTCAACAAATTTCGCATATCAAATAGTATCTGAGTGAAGAAATACTATTAACATAAAGATAAAATTAAAAGATTTTAGCAAATACACAATTAAATTAATGAATTAAGCCATTAAAATTTAGAAACAATTAAAAATCTCGAATTTTCTTATATTCAAATCTTAACAAAACTTCAAAAACTAGTCGAGTGTTATTTTGAACATAGTTTTTTTTTTTTAGATTAATGTGAGTGTCCGGGCCAGTTTGCGCATACCACGACTAATCCCACGGGTCCTGAAGTTAACGACCATGTAAATCTCCAGTGGCCATCATATAAACAACCAAGGATTCAAATATGAGACTACAGAGAGAACAAACCCTTTAATCCCAAGTTTTTATCACTTGACCACCACCTAAATGGTTCAGGACATGGTTGAGTTCCGGTCTGAAAGTTAATCTTAAACAATATTTTTTAAAAGAAAAATTAAAATATTATTGTTTTGATATTAATTTTTTATTAAAAAAATTAACGTATAACGATATAGGTTTTGACTGTGCTTTGACTGAATAATATAAAGAAGTTAACATGTTAAGAATTAGGTTGTGACCAGGTTTTTACTTTAAACCAGGCTGGTCAGATTGCAGGTTCTGCCGGCCTGTCTGAGTCTCTTAAGCAGGATAAGCTTCCTTTTGTCTCTGATAAAAAAACAAAGACTTGGGTGCTTGTCGATTGCTGTGTTCTGAAATGCAATTAGTGTTTAAAATACCAAACACTTTGTCCTATTCAAGAAAAACTAATAGATTACCCTTAATTCTGTGTAACCTCTATCATTCAAGCAAAATTTCAGCACCTAATAGAGATTGCATTCGCAATTCTAACATAGCACGTTCCAATTTGCTAATCACTAGGCTAAGTAGAGAAGGGAATATCAATGACGCACGTCAAGTGTTTGACAAAATGTATGAACGAGATGTGGTGACATGGACAGCAGTGATTTCTGGGTATATAAAATGTGGATTGATTGTGGAAGCAAGGAGGTTGTTTGATAGAGTTGATGCAATTAAAGATGTGGTCACTTGGACTGCGATGTTAAGTGGGTATGTGAGGTTGAAGAGGATTGAGGAAGCTGAGAGCTTGTTTGAGGTGATGCCAGTGAAGAATGTTGTTTCTTGGAATACAATGATTGATGGGTATGGAAAAAATAGGGAGGTAGATAAGGCTATTGAGGTGTTTGAGAGGATGCATGAGAAAAATATGGTTTCTTGGAATACAGTGATTGCTGCTTTGGTTCAATGTGGAAGGGTGGAGGAGGCTAGGAGGAGGTTTGATGAAATGCCTAAAAGAGATGTGATTTCGTGGACTACGATGGTTATGGGGTTGGCGAGGTCTGGGAGAGTTGACGAGGCTAGAAAGGTTTTTGATAGGATGCCAGAGAGGAATGTTGTGTCATGGAATGCGATGGTTACTGGTTATGCCAGGAATATGAGGCTGGATGAGGCTTTTGATTTGTTTGAGAGGATGCCTGAAAGGAATTTATCCTCGTGGAATACAATGATCACAGGGTTTATTCAGAATGGAGAGCTAGCATGGGCAAGGAAGGTGTTCAATGAGATGCCTGAAAAGAATGTTGTTTCCTGGACTACCATGATAACTGGGTATGTTCAAGAGGGAGAAAGTGAATCAGCATTGAAGGTCTTTGTGGAAATGATAAAGGATGGTGGAGCCAAGCCTAATGAGGGAACCTTTGTTAATGTTTTGGGAGCTTGCAGTGACTTGGCTGGTCTTGGTGAAGGGCAGCAAGTTCATTTGTTGATCAGTAAAAGTGCTTATCAGGATAGGACATTTGTCGCATCTGCACTCTTGAATATGTACTCGAAATGCGGGGAGTTGACTATTGCAAGGAAAATTTTTGATGACGTAGTGATAGGCCAGAGGGATTTGGTTTTGTGGAATGGTATGATTGCAGCCTATGCACATCATGGATGTGGGATGGAGGCAATTGAATTGTTCGAGGACATGCGGGGTTTAGGGTTTAAGCCTAACGATGTTAGCTATGTGGAATTGCTCAATGCTTGCAGCCATGCTGGTTTGGTGGATGAGGGACTAAACTACTTTGACGAGCTTGGGAGAGACAATTCCATACAATTAAGAGAGGATCATCATGCATGTTTGGTGGATTTATGTGGTCGAGCAGGGAGGCTCAAGGAAGCTTTTGATTTTATTAAGCAGCTAGGGACCAAGGCATCATCCTCTATTTGGAGCGGTTTACTTGCTGGATGTAACGTCCACGGGGATCTGGAAATAGGGCAGCTGGCTGCAAAAGAGCTCGAAAAGGAGGATCCCGAGAATGCAGGAACCTATTTGTTGTTGTCTAACATATATGCTTCTGGTAGGAAATGGAGAGAAGCCTCGAGAGTGAGGTTGAAAATGAAAGAAAAGGGATTGAAAAAGCAACCTGGTTGCAGTTGGATTGAAGTTGGAAACAGGGTTCACGTGTTTTTAGCTCGTGACAAGTCTCATTATCAATCTAATCTTATCTATTCTTTAGTCCATGATATTCATGCAGAAATGAAGAAGGCAGAGCATGTACCGAATAATGATTTTGTTGATGATGAAGATTTTTCATCAACTCAGATAACCAAAACTTCATGAAAATGTAGTCAAAGATGAACAATGAAGGATTCTAGGCAGAAGGATTCATGTTTTAGCAGTATATTCATTTGATTGACTAATTATAAAACACTGTAAATGTGAATCACAATTGATGGCTATCAATCTACCAAAATTGAAGCTCAGTTTTATAGTGTAATGTATTTGGTGCATGGGGTACTCTTTTCTTGATTCTCCGACAGTGCACTGTGTGTTAATGAATAACATTTTGGTCTTGCGAGCAAGAATTTCCTGTCATCAGAGTGGTCATATGATGATATGAAATAAAGGAAAAATCAATCATTTTTGTAATGGGAGGGAAAAATATTTGCAGAACTAGACAATTCAAAACCAATTGGAGAATAGCTGCCGCAGGCTGCTTGGGCTCATGGCTTGCGTTGTTTTGCTGAATCTATCCTATTGAGGGGACCCTGTTGGAAATAACCTAGATATTAATAAGCAAGCACCACGCTTTCCCTCTGCATCATCTGTCCTGAAATTGTAACAGACCAGCCCATACCTTAGCAGAATCGGCATAAGCATTGTTAAGTAGCTAGTGGAGGATTTATCTATGGAGCCCAATGCTAGTCTTATCTGATATATCCCACTTTTCTTTTTATTGAGACTTTCCAATTTCGAATAACTAACGAGATAAAGCTGCCCACTATGGTCGTGTTTCAAACGAAACACAGACAACATGCTTTCAATTCCCAAAATATTCCCCATTCCTACAGTTATACTCTTTCTAACTCTCTGGTTCAAGTTGTGCCTCACTCTACGAGCCAGAAAGAACGAAGAAGATCATAGAGAAGATAAGGTTGCTACACAGTACCAATGATAAAATGTCATTGAAAAGTATCCATAGCACAAGCAGGCATAACATACAACAGATTCTACAACATCCACGGTAAGACATTGTGAACAACACATTACATCACCAGACACAACGATAAGTTACATGTGACCCGGTAATATCACCATCATAGGTGACCTTCACCACCTGTCCCCTCTCGAGGCCATAGTATCGTGAAATTGCATCATTCTTTAACAGTCGAGGAAGCTATCAAATAACAGGAAATGAAGATTAATATTAGAATTGATAGTTGAGACTATCAGTCAAGTAAATTATAAATAATATGAGAAATGAAACGTTACTCAGATTGAGAGAATTAGTCACAGTCAAGGCATGACTTTGTAGTAAAAACACAACTTTTGAATCATTAACCACTGCACAACTAGGGAAAATACTTAAGGGAATAATTATATCATTTATTAATCAAGTGAATACAGCTAGAATCTATTATATTGATGCACTGACCATTAAAATGCATGTGATATAGAAATTCGGATGATCATATTTTCTCAAGGCGAGCCTTCTACTTGCGTCTTATTCTAAATATCATTTCAGCTATTTTTTAATATCTTTGTGACAGACAATATTCAGACAAATCAATCAAGAAAAGTAATTAACCATTTAAGAAACAATAAACATAACAAGGGAGCAAGCGAGAAATATATTCCAGGAGACATCATTTATAGCTTTTCTTGGTTTCAAAGCTGACCTGCTTTTCTTCTATACTGTACTTCTTCAATAGCCTTTGTTTTGCTTGCTCACTTAGCACCTGATGCTTTGGCTTTAATATATGCTTTGTGATATTAACAAGCAAGTCAGTTATCTGAGGACAAACCAAACCATCGTCAAATACTAGGAACATAATTAGAGAACTTTGTGACTAGAACACAAAAAGCAATCAGCATACAAGTTACATATTGCCAAAAGCTACATTAACATAGGCAGTTACTGTCTAAATACTCACCCTTTGTCTAATATCCAAAAACAAAATTATATAGAGAAAAGCCATGTAGAAATTGTTCTGCACTGTAAAGCAATATGCGCACTTAATTACCATAAGATAAAAAGTGCACAAGTTAACAAATTTGGGCATACAGTAACCTAAGAATTTGTTCTGAACAGTATTGATTTTCAACCATAACTCCTGCATTTTAGGTTCTAAACCCGAACAAGGGTGCAGTCTAATTTGTTCTATTGTTGCATGGCTCTGTCAACAACTTATAAACAGCTGAACATGTTTTTCCAAAACAACTTCCAGCAGTAAACCATCTCTGTCGATGCAATTTTGAAATATGATTGCTTCCTAACAATTCATTTAATTTTGACATGCTCATGGCCCCATGATTCGCAAAGCAATGGAATTTCAATATATCACTTCTCATTTATTTGCAATCAAGAAGTAATTATGAAGATATACCAAGGGGGCATAATTAAAATTTTCTTGGAGGCAGCAAGTGAAATGAATCCAGTTGAAAATTAACAGAATGCAATAAAGAAAGTTTCCACCACTGTTAATTCTCATTATGGACATCCTCCAGAAGCACTCAATGAAGAACATTCTGACCTCTCTGAACAAAAAAAAAAAAGAAGGAAAATGCAGCCATAATCAATTTGTAGAAGTACCACCTAAAGCACAAAAATCCCATGAGCCACAGTTAATGGGGATAAGAACCCAAAAGACACTTAACATTATGACATCAAGAAGACAACTCAAACAAGGACATTTGATGTGAAATTCAAACGACAACCTAAAACTGGATTTGCATGCTATTTCACACCATCCATTACAACAATAAAAATATGGCATGATGAATTTAATACATAAAGAAGAATGAGGGCCATTGCCCAGTCCAATATTAAGAATCCTGGGCTTGGAACAGATAAAATGAAGATTCCATACATCAAAACAACCACTTCGTACTGAATCGCTGAAGGGTAAAACTCTAGTGTTCCTACTCAAGATTCTACATTAGCAGGTACATAACGAGGCAGTGGCTTTTTTTGCCCTTTCTTAATAACATCTAGATATGTAAAGCATGAAAATAAGATTAATTACTTAGGAGTCATACCTGGAATATTTCAATCTTGAATTTGAAAAGATCCAGAGCTTTCATAGCTTGGTTAGTTATGTTGTTTTGCAAGACTAATATCAGACCAGTCAAACTGTCTCTGTCGGTAATCTGAACCGTAATGAGACGAATCATGCTAACTTTAACCACACCAAGGCCACAGAAAATCACCAGCATCTGCAATTCAAATAACCAGTAAAGACATTAACTGACTCCTTCAACCAAAAACATAGTGTGATTGATATAATACTTCCATCTCACAATTTTGTAGCCACAATTCAGAAAACATTATCACAGCAACAAACGTTATTATCTCACCATCCACCATAGTCAACTATATTCAGTTTCATTTTGATTATCATGCTACTTGAACTGAACAGCTTCAATCACGGTTTTCACCACATGCATGATTAATTAACTGCAATCTTAGGCTAACTTGGGTGCAGATAAAGGTGATCAGTGTACATGCAGTGATTGATTTCATCTACTGACACATATTCCAATAAACCCATCCAAAAATCATATGGGAAAGGGGAATACATTGCAAACCCAAAATATAAAAACTTCCTTTTCAATACAATTTTCTCAGTAACCAAACAAGAAATGAAAAACCAACAAACCCTAGAATCAACATACCCTTTTTGAAGGATCTGATTTATGGGTGGCAGAAAATTTGAGGAGTTCAATATCAGGGTTTTGACCATAAACGCCTCTAAAATCTTGCAAAGAAATGTCAATCTCTGAACTTGGAACAGAATAGCCTCTATCTTTTAACATCTCAAGCACCGTTCTTCTGGAAAGATAGTATCTGTGGCTCTCTGTGCTACCTTCATCAACAAAGCCGCTCAAGCACCTCCCCAGAGACTCCATTCCAAAACTCCCATTTTCTTTTTCTTGATGAGCTCCTCCTTCTTCATTCGGTCTCTCCGTTAGTAAATTTTGCTCCATTTCTCCCAAGAACCTCCCCTTGAAACGAACGTGACTGTGTCTGTTATTTTTAATCTCTCTCTAAATGGAAGTCTGTATCTGTGCCTTTACTTGTCAGATTATTTGTTTACTTTCTTCAAATGGGAACTGTATGAACTATGAGTTGTGCTTTCTATGGTGAGAACATTCTCCCAGAAGACTGATCTCTCCAATTTCTGGTGACATGCGTGCCATGGCTCGCGGGGCCTATATAGTACAGGGATACAATACTTTCCTATTTATCATTTATGTTATTATATATAAAAAGAAGAAGCAATACTCCAAATAAAATTCAGAAAATGAAGTTTCAAGCATCCTCTAGCTTAATAATTTTTAGACTTACCCTTTATATTTTAAAAAATTACAATTTATATTCTTGATGCAAATAAAATTAATTGAACTGTAGAGCAATATCTAATGTAAATTATTATGCGTACAATAAAATTTGGGTTATAAATTGTAATTTCTAAAAAACGTATACTTTATTAAATAGATTGTTTCATTGTTTATTTTTTTAATTGATTATATTGAATTGCTTATTTAAAATCAATAATTGATAATATATATGTATTGAAACATATAATTTTGTTGCTAGTAATTTGTTTATTTAAAGTTTATGAATTGATTTTATATGTTTTATAATGTAATAAGAATTTGATATTATCAAGCATAATTTCACAAGGATTTTATTTTTATAAAAGCAAACATGCTGTAAAACTAAAAATCATAATTCTAAAGTTAATCATCAATATACAATATCTTTTTAACTATATGCAATTAAAAATAATAAAAGTGGTAATATTTTATTTTTCACAAGAATTATATACATATATATAATTAAAAAGAAATTAAAAAATAAAAGGAAAAATATTTCTTATATCAATCAACTTGTTTAAAAATATGATAATAATAATTTTTTAAAATATTATTTGGTTACTCTTAAATTATTATTTGTTTAAAAATATATTAAATAATTTTTATTTTTATTTTTACAATTAATATATTAAAAAAATAAATAAATAATAAATTTAATTTTTTAAAAAATATGTTCGTACCACATTACTTAACGGTAACTACAGATATGGGAAAGAGATCTTTCCCTTCTTAAATTGGGATTTTTAGGAATTTACAGTACCCCTACCGGTGCTCTCTGGCTACAGCCATTACTGTTTCACCCAGAAATAACATGGAGGGTGATTGTTATTACGTCACAGCCAGAATTCTTTTCTTCTTCCGGAAATCTGCCTCCTGTCCAGGGGAAAAACCCGCGGGTGAGGTGGTTAGGTAATTCAGCAGTGACGTTAAAGTTCTCGATTAAGAGTTGAATGTTCAACGACAGTAAGTTCTTGTCATCCGCAAAATCATTTACTTCGGTGCTGTCTGAAGTTCTCGTTTTTCGTGAAATCCCACGCCATAGTCTGGCGCGTGCATCACTGCAGTAAGGGTGGTTTCGTTAAACGGGCCTGGATTCTTGGGAGGCCCATCCTACTGTGCTTTGTTTCGACTTTGGTTATATTTTGTTCTCTTTCGATAGAGTTTTGATAACCTAATAATTCTATATGGTTATTAAATCAGGTTTAACGAATTAATTTGGATTTTAAATTAAATAAAAATATTAATTTAATAAAATTTAATTGACTCAACAAAATTGACTCATGACAAGACAAAATTTCATCGCACTTGATTGATTTTTTTTTAATTCTTGCATAAGCATGCCGGAAATAAAAAGAAATGGCACGATCCTAAACCTAGCAATTTTTTAATTTAATAGAATTATCTGATGCCCAAGTTTTCAAAGAAACACAAACCAAATAAAGCAAAAACCTGACTCGACTCATACTAATTATCTCTTCGTGTGTGTGTGTGTGTGTTATAGAGCATTATTTAAAAATACGTTTTATTTAAATAAATGGGATTTTTTTATTTACCTTATTAGAAATTTACTCTATATCCCCCCTTAAGCGAGGGTGATTGTCTTTACACACACACACATAATGATTAACTAAAACAATAAAAGACTCTCAAAAATTGATAAATTTTTGAGTCAAATTATACATGTTAAGAATTAATTTTTTTCTCCCGAAAAGACAACCAACATGTTATTGGGTATCCTTTGAAAGCTTTATTTTACTCCTTGCCATTTATTTATTTATTTATTATTGGTTATTAAGAATTTACAATGACGATGTGTCTCTTTTAGCTGAAAACTTATAAAATAAATTTGGTAGGAAGGTTGAGGATACTTAACTTCTTTAATGTTCAAAGATTTACGTAAAGAGGTGGAGTATTTGAAAGTTCAGCAGTGATTATTTTTTATTTTGATTATATTAAAATAATTTTTTTATTTTAAAAAAATTATATTCAATATTAACATATTAAAATAATTTTAAAATATTTAAAAAAATTAATTTTTTTATAAAAAAATAAATTGAATAGTAGCTCCAAACTACCTCTGAATACAAAATCTCTTATCTAGGAGTTGTGGATTGCCGATGGGAGTGAATGCTTATGTCATGGACAGTGTCCAATAAGTGAGAATTGCTCCAAACTCTATCCAGGAGATTCCCTGCGCATGGAGACATCTGCTTCAGGGACAATGCAGCATTTAATGGATTTATGATTTATCCTTGTAGTGGGCGTGGAAAAGGTCATAGGACGACCCAGGATTCTAATTTGGCATTGTTCTAGCATGGTTCCTCCAGGTAATTAGAACAGCGCCGTCTTTATCCTGCCCGGGGACCAGAGCTTCCCGCCCGGAGAAGAATCTCTCTTGATATGTCCCGCTGCCAGAGCCGCATGAAGGCGTGCGGAGGCCAACACGATACAAGTGTAACCGGGCTTATACGCGCTGGGATACACTGTCGTTGTAACTCTGGTCTTGTGCTAGCTGGGGTAGTTTCTCTGCCACAATTATAATATATATTCAATTTGATAGTGAAATAGTTACTCGAGATCTATCCTAAGAATTCTTTTTTTTTTTTTTCATCAGTGACAATGATCACGTTTTTATATCAGTACCATCTATGATGCTGTCAAAGGATTCCTCGTGCCTGTTTTGCCTGCATCTCTGGATTTTCAGTTTGGAAGATAGAGATTTTGAAGGCAGCTGCAGCCCTAGCTCTGGTCAAAGTTCAAACATCAAGGCATGGGAGATGAAATACGAGACCTGGGAAAATGGACATCACGGGACAGTCTGTTTTTCATCTCACTGATATCATGCAGCAAGCAGGCTTATCTGAGATTGGTTCATCATATGCTATTCTGACCCGCTAGTATGGCCATTTTTGTTTTGAAGACTTTCTTCACGTATTGGCAGAGAAGAATCCATGATTCCATCTCTACCAGTCATTCATTCAATCTGCACGGGGCAGCATCAATTTTGTGGACCAACGACCTGATAATTAGATTTTCTCATCACCAAATATACCCATTATAATCACTCTCTAATTTCCGAGTACATTACTCAAAGTGGAGATATGTCATGAAGGGACCAAATACAGTAATGAGTAGATTCACCAAACACTGTTGCAGCACGAAAAATCTCTGGATATTCTTTCGAATGCATCTTTACTGAATGTTCCACCAAAAGAAGAGACAAATGATCACAATCCTGAAAGCTAAAATAAACAAAGAAGAAGCATAAAAAAATGTTGATTCTTATTGATCTTGTTTAGAGAGACAGTGGGGAATTATACCCTAGAGCTTGACAAATAGGACTGTAGGAGTAGCAATGTAAACAGATCATGAGAACAAACTGTTTTCAATGGAATTGGTGATTACAAGTAGTAAGATAGAAGTTGCAATTTTGAAGGCGAGCAACAAACTGAAGCACTGTAAGCATAATCTATGAGCAGCAACCAGGGCAACGAATCAAACCATTCTCGTTGCAATCAGGGCACCTTCTCAATTGCTCTTGTTCTTCATCAAATACTTTTTTACTCCCACTACAATTTGGACATGGCACGAACCTTGCATCCCCGCAAGTCTCGCAAACCAACGTGGGATCTAGAACAGGAAGACCTTCTAACAGCTTTGCCAATACACCAGCTTCATTTAGCTGCCTGATTTCTTCCACCCCGCCAATATGATTTCCTCTAAAAAAAACTTGTGGAAGGCTCATTGGTTTCCCTTTTAGCAAACTTTGCACCTCTTTTTTATAGGTAGAATCCATTGAAATATCTCTTTCATCAACTGCAACTCTGAAACCTCTGAATATCATTCTAACCGCACAACAATCCTCGTATGTTTTTCTTATTCCTCTCAAACTTGTAAAATACAGAACAATTTTGCCTTTTTTGGCATTCAAAAAGGTCCCATTTTTACTTGATAAAGTACAACTCATGGGACTAGAATCCACTGGTGTTGCATCCTTGGACTCCTTGTGACACCCCAATTGCCTTGATGACAATGCACGCGTATAACTTGCTGCTACATTGGGATCCATCTTTGAAAGCAATGATTCCTCAGAAAAGTGCTTCCATAATGGCTTTGACAATGAAACTGGCTTTTCAGCAACTACAAATGTCACCGAATCACAAGAAGCATGTAGCTTTTTCACACACCCATCAGAACTCGGATGATGAAGAGAACTGGCTTTGGAGACAAACTCGATAGCATGATCAGAATGTGATGACCTTGGCTTAAAAGAGTTATTGATCTCAAAATCAAGGCCATCATCCTCATCAAGACCATCCATGAGCTCCCAAGTGTTAATGACAGAATCAGGGGATAAAGGCTCACAAGGGTCTCGATTATTTTGTGCTTTATGTATCTTTTTGGTTGTTTTTCTTGGTGATTGTGGCTGATCAAAGGGTTTTGGGGTGTTCTTTTTGGGGTCAACGAGGACAAGAGAGCCATAAGTGGAGGAAGTTAGAGACACGAGGTGGTGAGAGTCACCTTTCCTTGAAGGTGGATGGTGGACCAATGGGGTTCGAAAAGAGAAAGCTCTAGGGACTGATTGTGAAGAATATTGTGGAGAAAACACAGAGTTATCTTTAGCAGGAGAAGCATAAGATAAGGAATCTTCAGGATGGTGGTTCTCTGTGAGGAGGGTCTTTGGTCTTGAAGCATAACAGCCCATGATGGAGAAATGGATCTCGTTGACTCTCTATGAGCTACTGTTGTATTGCTTCCTTTCTTGTTTACTCTACTCCTGTTTTGTTTTTGCTTGTTGGGGAGCTTTTGCTTTCTCCAGTCTTGCTCTTGCTTTCTTGGCCTGGGTTTTAGGTATAAGAAGGTTGATAGAGAGAACTACAGAGGTTAAGTACGGATGAAGTAGAGCTTTCAAGTGAGTTGGAAGGTGAAGATGGATGTCATCATGGGAGTGTTTTGTTTTTGAGATTTGATCTGTTTCTTAAATAATTTTTTAGTGAGAAAACATTAAATTCATATATTTTTAGATGTTTTTCAATAACTTGGATATATTAATGACAAAAATGAAAAAAATCTTTTAAAAATACATTATTTAAATGTAATCTAAAAAAAAAGCTGCACAGCACTACCAGACAGGAGGTTTGGAATTTTCTTTGAATTTTTGAATTGATTAAGGATAAAATCTTTGGTGTTCTAGAGCTATATTTTGTCAGATTAGAGGCTAAATTAGGAAATGAAATTTGAATCAAAAGATAAGATTTATCTAGGCAATCATGGCAATGTTTAAGGTATATCTCTGTTTGTCATCTAATCAAACTTATAATTGTTTGCAAATACAATAATATTGATTTCGAAATTAGTGTTAATTTCGAGGGAAAAAAGATTCGGACCCTCAAAGTGTGATTTTTACTCAGGTTTTAAGGGTAAATATATTTGCTTCCCTGCCTTGCCTATAACAAGGATGGATGAAATGCTCTCTTTATCAATACAACTCGGCAAGAAAATCATGAACAGCGTCGGCATGGATCCAATCTGTCTTTGTGTGTAAAGTAGTCATGACAAACAAGCCGAGATGGACAGGCTACAAATTTGCAGGGCCACCATAGCCACTAAGCATAATTGGGCAGAACAGACGATGACTCTTTTGTTGCAATGTGAGGTTGAGCTGGTGAAGTCGGTGTCATGCCATGCCATCTTTGTTGTTCTTCAGCCCTTTAAAAATCTGGAAAAGGAAACAAATCCTTAAAAACTTTGCAGCACCCTGTAAATTGTGTCTTTATCTTATATCCCCTGAAAATTCTGTCTTTTTCTTGTTTCCCCTGCTTGTTACCTCTGATCAAATCAAACCCTTAGCGTTAAATTGGCTCAAATCAGCCCCTTTATTTCTAATAAATGCTGACATGAGCCCCTCAATCAAACTTTATCACTATATAATCGGCCGGTCAATGCTGTGAGTTATGATATATTAGGACACAGGATCTCATGTCGTATTTTATTGAAAGTAAAGGGGTTGATTTGATCAAAGTTAAATTAGAGGACTTGATTTGACCAATGCACAAAGTAGGAGGATCACATGTTTCTCTGTCTTTTATTTTTCAGAATCGAGCCCCCCTCGTTTTGGTGACGTACACAAGAAATGGACTGGAAGGCTTGCAGCACATGCAATAGTTTTGTACCGTGGACCAAAAATGTGCTCGTACAATAATTTCTTTGTCCGGACATCTAGCAAGGAGTAGATACGTATTATTTTATATTGTTTATTCTCTAGCGAACTTTCTTGATAGACTATGTAAAATTTTTTGTTTTTTTAATTTAGTCATTAATTTTTTTTTGTGATTTTATTATAATTAAAAATTAATTAATTTTTATTTTTATGAAAAAAAATTAAAAAAAATTAAAAAAAAATATAAAACATAGATGGCATGTCATAAGTTTTGCAAAAGATACATTTTGGTTATTAAACTATAAAAATCACATAAATTATATAATTTAGTACTTAATATTTTTTGAATTCAATTTTGGCATAAAAGTTGTTTTTGTTATTTTTTAGTCTCAGGTTGAGGGAGGAAAAATAGAAAAAAAAGGGGTTATTAGATTCCAACAATAAAAAAAAAATGTTATTGATATTGATTTAAGTTATCAAATATAGACAATATTTGTATTAAATTGTTCTATTTAATGAGAAGAGTTTATATTATTTTGTTTTATCTTTAAAGTTTATAAAAAAAACAAATATTGTTGATTTTTGAATTCAGGTTGATTTAATTTTTAGGGTGGTTATTTTAGAGTTTATAAAACCATAAATATATTTATCACAATTCCTAAAATATTTTATGTTAGAAATAAGTTGAAAAACAAGTTTTTTTGATAAAAAAAAACTTATATTATAATGGCTAAAATATAAACATATTAGACTACATACCATTTAATTTTTTTTCCAAACTAATTTGAGGTGGAAGTTGCAAACAAAGAAAACATTAAGTTCTCAATCGTGCAAGCCTTCCTAGGCAAGCCCACACGTGGGCCTTGATAAACGGGGTAAACAAGTTGGCCTAGCTTTTTTTTTCTTTTTTTTTTTAATTAATGATTTTTTATGTTTTTTTCTCTAAATATTTTTAATTTATATTTAAATTAGTATTTATTTCTTTTGGAGAGTCTCTTTTAAATGATTTTTTTAGTTAAATATTTACATTTGAAGAACTTTTCTAATTCATCTATAATTTTTGTATAGATGAACTTTATTTTTTATATAATATTTCTAATAAGTGTAGTTTTGCATGATTTTTTTCCTTTTATTTTACTCAATTAATTTAATTTATATTTCTATTTTTATTATTATTTTCTTAAATAAAAAATTATTTTAATAAATAAATTTACATGTTCTGTTTTTCAAAATTAAATATCTCAGTCTATATTTGTTTCTTAATTTTTTAAATTTTATTTTTAGGTATCATTATTGACTTTTTATTTTATTTATTTATTTACATGCATAGTTTTTAAATTATTTAATTATATACATACATAAATTGTCCCAAAAAAAAATAAATTTAACATGCAGTCATAACTATACCTCATGCCTTTTTAGCTTAGTCGAGCAATATTAGGCCTAGGGAAACGATAAATGCGATAAACCTGGATTCGGGAATTAGGAACCACCCCCCACTTTATTTGTCATCCCCTCAATCATGACTGTGACTCTTTTATATCAAAAGAAACTACCATTTCTCATAAAAAATAGGACGACGCCTAAAATACTATTACAATGCTGGTCCAGCATCCTAACATATACGAGAAACAATCCTGCACTGTATGGAGATCAATAGAGATTTCTTCAATCTTGCTCTTGCTTTATGTTACAAGAACCACGAGTCCGCACGCACTACAGCATATTCAAATTTTCCAAGGCTGCTGCTATACAAAATACAAGAATCTATGTACAGAGAGTTATTGATTCAAACATGGCCATATGATAGAACCAACTCATAGCTCAAGCTTCCTATTTAGGTAACGCTATTGTCTACAAACAATATAGCAGTTGTAACATGGATATAACTGAGTGATGCTACTGTTCATAATCTAAAATTATTTAGAAAGCTGAAAACACAAAAAGCTGCTCTTCTTTGAAAATATTTTTTATGCACATTGATGGGATTGAGAGTTGTCATTTCTTGCGAGCGAATGCTGCAGCAATTCCACCAGCTATCAGTCCCACAGCGGTAGCAGTGATGCCTATTCCAATAACACCATCTGCATTTTGACAAACATTTTCAGCATTGTTTAGACAAATAACTTTGAAACTTATTCAGATTAATGCTATCATGAGAGTAAAAATGTTCAAAGTGAGCATACCTTTGGCAATTCGATCTTCAAGTGTCTTCTTCAGGACCAAAGCCTGCCTCCAATCAGGTGCAATCTACAAAAAGTTGAAATTCAGAATAAAGAAGCAAAAAACAAAAAGAAAACAGCACTTATGCAGACATAAACACAAGAGACCTCCAGACATTGGTCCACCAGCTGCCTGCTCCTTGAATATTCACCACTTCTGTAATATCCCACAGCCAGAAGATAAATCTTCTCTCTCTGTTGCAAAGGCGAGCTACTATTTGCCAATGATGCTGCAACAAAGGGTATTTAGTTCAAGAAAGAGGACGCAAATTTTAAATAAAGATATGAACATTAAAATTGAAGACACATACAAACTTAAGAGCGAATTTGCTCACAAGGGGGTAGCAATTACATGCAAGAGCCAATGGTTTATCTAGGGAATCCCTTTCAATATTCCTGC
>NW_011500059.1:393480-405656 GCF_000495115.2 Populus euphratica
TTTCCTGCTGGTTAGCTAGTTCATGAAGTCAACATTTTCAATTGCTTCCAGTTGATACCAAAAGAAGAAAGCATGTCGCTGAAAATATTCTTCTGCAAAACTGTGGTAGCATAGGGAACTTCCTAAATGACTTTAAAAATTCATCAGGAAAACAATCAATATAAGACTACACTATTTTGAATTGTTACAGTGAAGGGAACGTGGAATGAAGCATGCTAAAAACTACTGATGTAGGGACAGTATTATGGTGGCTGAAAAGCCAACACCATCCAGACAAGCAAGGATTCTACCGAATACATATTTGCAGATAAGCTGCCAAAAGTATATGCAGTAGAATCCCATCCATTTTCTCCAATTACAAAAGGTACAAATCCAAGGCTTTCCTCATTATTTAATCCTCTGGAAGCAACACAACTCAAAATTTGGGATCTGTACCAGAAAACTTGTAGCTTAATCTGATTCAAACCTCAAATAATTTACCAATTTTGCGCCAACCCCTAAAATCTCAAATAAACACGATCTATTCCATAAAGAAACACAAGGAGCAACTTTCTCTAATATGTCCTGCATGAGGACATCAGCATGAAGAAGTTGGATGCGGTAAGATAAAAATGACAGACAATTTTTGTCGTTTACCTTCAAGCATAGCTATCCCACGCTGCACGTCTTCTGGTTGTTTAGAGTGAACAAGAGCCCATGACAATCGCATAATGCTATCCCTTTTAAGTTCCTCTGAGTCACCTTCAGCAGCTTCTGCAACCTCCCTCTCACAGCCCTGGCATCAAAAGGACAGAGTGTTAACCAAAACACAAAATCATGGAAAATTGAAATAACTATTGATTCAATGCTTGCAAAACAACTTATAGGTCCTTAGTATTTTTAAGTAGCAAAGGCAACATACACGCTAAAGACCTGGGAGTTGGGACTGAATGAAACACATGCAACATCAGAGAAAAAGCATTCCAACACTTCATTTCCATTTTTATAAAAAGATTTCGCAATTCTTGCTCTAAAGTATTTACATACCATGACAAAGGACAATAACAGAACTTCTTTAGCAAACTAGGACACTAAAGTTAAACGAATCTTAAGTTTCAAATATACACAGGGAAAACATCAGGAGACGCCCATTCAGCTGAACAAGTAGCAGTGAAGAAAGCAAGAGCAAACATATACAATATTCCAAAGCAAAAGAACAGTGTGACATGATTCCATTCCCGGAAAAAATGATGATACAGACGAACTGTCAAGCACACAAAATTTAGACAACCCGATTGTAAATGCCTCCAAAACCATTAAGAAAAATGAATTAAGAGTATTGAAGGGGTACAAAGACCATTATAAAATAAAAATGAACCGGCTCCAGATGGGACCTATATTTTTAGCAAAATTGATTTCTATTGCCCTCAATTTTCTTACTTCAAAACAAACAAAAAAAACGAAAAAACGAAAACCCTTTATTCTCTATCTTAAAACTTTCACCCTTTCCTTGCATTCCTCTCATATTCAACATCTATCATCAATCCTTGCATAAACCAAAAGAATTTTTTTTTTTTTTAATCACGAGTTTTAATCTTTCTGTCATAACAATCAACTCCAGCATCACGAATACCAATATTTTCTAAACCACAACATGGTTAAGCATTCTAACAAGTGTAAAACAAGAAATCCGAGTCTATATATCTCAAAAAGCAACGACTTTTGCTAAATTACCAAACCCCATATGATCATCTACAAAATTCTCAAGAACCCACAAATATACTTACATTAATGATGTCACGGTCGCACCATGGGATATGATCATCGCTGGTGAAGAAGGAACCGACGGACTCGAAGACCTCTCTGATCTTCACATCCATTAATGAATGTTGTTTTGGAGGGGTTGTGGTACGTTTACTAAAGGGTTGTTTTACATTTATAGGTCCGTGCTGGGTTTAGTTTGGTTTATGTATGTAGTTTTGTAGGCAAAGAAAGGCTTGTAGGAGATGGAGAAGAAGAGATATTTGCTAGCAGAGATTAAGGATTAAGTAATTGACTTTTGTATGGTTGTGATTTTTATTCTATAACTTCAATTTTAGGTAAAAGAATGGAAAGACGGTGGTTTTTTTTTTTTTAATATTATATTACACAATTATTCAGGGTTGATAGCAAAGTTATTAAACCATATCACGGTCAAAAATAGCAAAGATATTTTAGTTTTTTTTTTGGTAAGATTTTAAACTTGTGATTTACATTTTTTGAGAATATGTATAAATTCGTTAAAAATGACATGCATTTTTTTTTGAATTTGAGAAATTTTTATTTTTAAAAAATACATTTTATAATTTTAAATAAATAAATAAAATTTTAATTATTTCATTTTTTATAAAAATTACAGACCCGTACTCAAAACTTATTATACATGCTAATACTAACATATATATATATATATATATATATATATATATGTATATATATTTAAAAAAAAACATTATTCAAAAAATAAATTTAATTTTAATTGAGACATGCATTAATTTAAAAATATTTCCTATCATTGAATAAAAAAATGTGTAATAAATCTTGTGGATGTTAACACCTCTTATCTAACAATGGAGGGCCGTAAAATAATAATTTATTAAAAATGACAAGTCTCAAAGCGGACGAATCTCCGATAAAAAAAAAAAAGCCTAACTTTTCTTATGAAAAAAAGAAAAAAAAACTGCTTTTAATAAGCGGAATCCTACTAAAAAATATCCTTTATCGTATCTTAGAAAAGCATCTTCAAGGTTTTAATTAGTGTGGTTTGTAAAAAATTATGGAAATTTATTTTGTGTTTTAAAAGTGTTTTTTAAATTAAATTTAATATTTATTTTTTTATTTTAAATTAAATTTTTATTTTTTAGATCATTCTAATGTGTTTATATAAAAATAATTTTTTTAAATTTATAAAATATTAAAAATATATTAAAAAACATTTTTAAAATAATCATTACTAAATAATCATTACTATACTTTCAGATGTACCTACAAATTTTCTGAAAAATCAAGGGGACAACTTTGTTTAGATGAATTTGTGTTTAAGAATTTAAATTTTATGATATGTTTGAAGTATTTATAAGATGTTATTCAAGAAAACTCCTATAAATTTTGAATATTATTTCACTATAAATCTTGTTTGTTTTTGTATATTAAAAATATTTTTTAAAAAAATTAATTTTTTTTATTTAAATTAATATTTTTTTAGTATTTTCAGATTATTTTAATGTAGTGATGTCAAAAATAATTTTTTAAAAATAAAAAAAATATTATTTTGATATATTTTTAAATAAAAAACACTTTAAAAATCAATTACAACTACATTCTTAATCACGCTATATTTATAAAGCTACATCATAGTTTTTATTATTGGTGAAGAATATGGCTTAAATAAAAATAGGTTAAAATTTAGTTTATTTATTTAAATTTTTTTATTTTTATGTTTTTACATTATTTTGATAGATTAATATTAAAAATAAATTTTAAAAATATTATTTTAATATATTTCTTGAAAAAACCATTTTAAAAAAATAATCAAAACAACACTCCAAACACTACCTCCTACCTGTTCTACCCGCGAAGGGTGTTGAACATATGAACTGATTCAACAGTCTCTAATCGTTCTTTATTCGAAGGAAAAGTAAAAAAATCTCCAAAGCTAGCAGATGGGAACTGGGAAAGTGGAAGGAACTAAAACAATGGCATTCTTTTCTGAACACATGTTTCATGCTTGACTGTCATTGTTTGTGTTTTTAATTATTCCAAAATGGATTCCTGCACTTAAAGCTTGAGTATTAAATTCATCTCATAGCAAAACTTTCTGAAACGAAAGTCTAAGGCCTCTGTGGGAGAACTAAATCTCTTAGTGGGGTTCCAAATCCAAGGCATTTGGTTCCATTCTTAGGCTTTTAAGTGAACCAAAATGTCTCTGCCATGTATCCACACCCCCTCATTTTCAGTTCTACTTGTACACTTGCTAGTTAATAGCACAATCAGGATCACACAGCATGGCAGATTCCAGCCCTCTGTTGTCTCCGTTCCTTCTGGCGGAGCCTGAAAATTCGGCTGTCGATGAACCTCAGGCGTCTCTTGATTCGGTTGTTGAAAGGGTAATAGGAGATTTTGGATGGACCCAATTAGTTCAATCCACCCTTGTATTGTTATCAAGGTTCTTTGATGCTCAGCAGACATTCATTAGTGTCTACGCAGACTCGGAACCGGCGTGGCACTGCATCAACAATGGCATGTGCAACTCAAGTGCTAACATATGTGACCTTTCCAGGTCTTCATGGGCCTGGAATGGACACACTTACAAGACAATCATATCGGACTGGGATCTTGAATGTGCAAGCTCCTTCATAAAAGGCCTGCCAGCGTCATCTTTCTTTCTCGGTTGCTTGCTTGGTGGTTTCGTTCTAGGCACACTTGCTGACACTTCTCTTGGCAGAAAGAACTTGCTAACACTTTCTTGTCTAACAATGTCCATAGCTTCTCTCATGACCATTTTCTCCACTAATGTATGGATCTATTCTGCCTTCAGATTCTTAAGTGGATTTGGCCGTGCAGCAATTGGAGCAACTGCTCTTGTGTTAGCCACTGAAAAGGTAGGAAGCAAATGGCGTGGCCAAATGGGAACTATTGCTGGAATCTCCTTTGCATTAGGGCTATTATCTTTGCCAGTTATAGCGTATATAAACAGAAATTCTTCATGCGCTGGAATCTCCTTTGCATGGGGACTATTATCTTTGCCAGCTATAGCGTATATAAACAGAAATTCTTCATGGAGAACTATCTATGTATGGACATCAATTCCATCCATCTTGTATTGTGTACTAGTTCATCTTCTAGTACTCGAATCCCCCCGCTGGCTTTTCTTGCAAGGCCGCAAAGAAGCTGGTATGGCAATATTGAAAAGACTTGGTCCAGCAAGCCTGAACTTGTGCTTACCCTACATTTCCCTAAAAAAGGAAGCACCAAAAACTAACCTCTACTCACCAATCAAGATTTTACTCGTGAGAAAATGGGCTCTTCAAAGGTTGTTAATTGTGATGCTAACAGGTTTTGGCATTGGAATTGTGTATTACAGCATGCCATTAGCAGTGGGAAACCTGGGCTTCAATATCTACTTGAGTGTTGCATTCAATGCTTTAGCTGAAATACCATCATACATCATCTTTTCCTTTATCGTAAGCAAATGGAGCAGAAAGGGATCTCTTCTTGCATTCACTACATTAGGTGGCATTTGCAGCATAATGTGCATCATGAACTGGAAGGAAGTGGTGCTAATTGGACTGGAGCTGGTATCATACTTCAGTGCCTGTACAGCTTTTATTATGCTAATGATTTACACACTGGAATTGTTTCCAACATGCGTGAGGAACGGATCCTCGTCGATGGTAAGGCAAGCACCTGTATTTGGAGCTGTGTTTAGCCCAATTCTAATTTCTGCTGGGAGAAGTAACAAGGTCTTGTCATACGGGGTGTTTGGCTTGGTGATCTTGTGCTCTAGTGTGTTTGTTTTCTGTTTGCCAGAGACAAGAGGTGTGGCGCTTAGTGATACCATGGATGAACAAGAAGAGAAAGAACAGCTTGCTATGTAATTAATGGCGATACAGAAAATTTACATATCATTCATTTCTGCCACTTTACACTACTTTTCTAAATTAAAATATTTTCTTTGCCACCTTTGATTCGGTTCAATCTAATTTCGTGGACATCACACATTAAACAGGAACCTGAAAATCTTTCGGTTTGTTTATCAGGGGGGCAATTAATGCTCAACTTGTCACAACTTTGACAGGGCAGCTCCAATATCGTCCTAATGAGCAAAGCCTATCTTTTTATGAGGTCCAAAGTCCTGTCATGATTGGGTTCATACATGCAAGAAAAAGCAATGCAATGTCTTCGGCCTGTATAATGTTGCTGAGACCATGAACTGACTTTAGTTTGTCACGGTGCTCGTGAAGAAAGAGGTGTTTAATTGTTTTAGTAACGGTTTATTTTTAAAATATTTTTTTTGGTAATATATTAAGATAATATATATTTTTATTTTTAAAAAAATATTTTTACATTAACAAAACAAATCAAAATGATAAAGAATATAAAAAAAATTTTAAATAATTTTTTTTTTAAATACAACTACAACAAAAAACAAGAATCTATTAAAAAAAAATGATATTGGTGCGAAGAAGGATGCAATGCAAGAATATGATTTCTTAAACAAATGAAAGCAGGTGTTCCTGGCAAGAGTTGGTTTATTGTGCCCAAACCATTAACTATCTGTTTAACATTGTGTATTATGTTTTTTAAAATTTTTTAATTTTAAATTAATATTTTTTTAGTGTTTGTTTAACGCTTTGATGTGTTAAAATAAATAAATAAATAACATATTATTTTAATGTATAAAAAAAACACTTTAAAAAATAACTTTTCTTAAAAATACTAAAAATTATATATATAAAAAAAAGTAAATAACACAACAAATATGCATTATGCAAACGCCACTTAAAAATAAGATAAGAACGAACATTTATCTATCTAGCTAGATAAATTATCTAGGATTTGAGAAAGCAGTAAGTAATTTACAAGTTCATGGTTGTTTTGTGGTTTTAAAATAATTTTTTTAATATTTTTAGATTATTGTAACTTCTTTATATCAGAAATATATTTTAAAAATTAAAAAAAAATATTTTAATATTTCTTTGAACGAAAACAATGCGCATGCAAAATCCATTGCAAATTTTCCATGAACGTAGAGTATTACAGAAATCTTTTTGTGGATTGGGTTGTTGGAGCTGCACGAAAAAGATCCGAGGAGAAGTTCTCGTGCTGGGATGAAATTTGCTTTACGGGGCTTACAAGTAAGGTTTGGATTTTTCAGAATTTTGGAACCCAAACATGATTCTGTTCTTGTACTCTTAATTTTTCTTACGGATTTTGAAGAATAGATTGCCAGCGTCGGGGTTAATCCCTTTTTTCAGTAACTTCCCTGCTAGTTCTTCAGCTGTTTGGTCGAATACCAACTTATTGATGGTGGAAGATTGGACATTTTGACTAAAACAAAGACATTAAGCAGCAGCCTTCAAGGGGTAGAGTCGTCAAGACAAGACACACCACATTCTAATTCCATGAGCATTACATTGATCAACAGAGAACTTTTCATTGAGGAACATCTTAACTTTCAGCCTGACTTTATTTTCCATTTATCTAGTTAGTGAACCATTTGATTTACAATCTCATGCATTTCCCACCTTGCCAATCCTCAGGAAAACAGGAAACTTGACAACTTTGTGGTCGTGCCCATCTTCATTCCAAGCACGCTTGAAACTTTCGATCATATCATCCCTCAGTAGCTCCACACCCTTTGTCTTCGCCGTTTGATAGGCGGACGATGACCTTAGGTACGTAAAATACTCATCTAAATCCATCAGTTTCTCTGATACAAACTTGAATGGTCCTGTATGATCACCTCCTTCAACTGGCTCAAAGGGAAAATCAATGCTCATATACTTGTCGTCGATCAATTTAAGCTGCGGTTCCCAGTAGGGATCAGAATCAATGGAGTAAAATGGATTGAGGACTGAGTCTACAGAGTCATTGACTTCAGGAATTGTGTAGCACCAAGCAGCAATGACCCCATCAGGATTTTTGAGTATCCATTTAACTTGTTGGTAAAATGCACGGAGATCAAACCAATGCATGGCCTGAGCAATAGTCACTAGATCAACACTAGATTGTGTTGACACAGTCCGTTCAAGTCCACTCATTGACATAACTGAAGGCGTATGGTGGTAGCTCACATTGGGAAGTTTTGGTGCAAATTCCAGTTGTTGCAGGCTTGTGTCTGTTCCTGTTACATGCTTGTATATCCCAGCTAGCTGAAATTAAGAAACTTGGATTGGTTAGAATACTAGTCTTATCAAGAATTGCAATCAACACAGATGTCAGGTAGAAGAACTGGATAAGAGACAGAGGAGGGCAAGAGAACTCACCGATCGAGCAGCCTGCCCACTTCCTGTGCCAACATCCCATACAAGGTCACGAGCGGGAGTTTTTGAGGCAATGAATTGGAACAGTTCTTGAGGATAACTAGGCCTTGTCTCTGCATATTGTTTTGCCTGATTAACGAACAGCTCGGCCATTTCTTCCTTTTTGTGAGCTTGTTTTGCTATTTAAAAATGGATGTGATTGGCTTATCTTGCTCCTCCACCATTTATATGGGTTTCATTTTTCAAGATATTGTCACAAGGACAATGAAAACATATTGGCAGGCTGGAGGGAATGAATAACAGGGGATGCATTATCTATTTTTCATGGGTAGCCAATTTTGATGCTTCCATTTGGTTTGACTAATTATTCTTTCTTAATAATTATGAAAGACTTTTGACTTAATTCAATGTATCTCATGTGATTTCTTCTTCTTGTAATGGTCCCTCTTGTTATTGGATTTGATATTGGGTTTGATTTATCTGCACAATGCCAAATTGGTATGTTTTCCAAGCATATGAAAAGGTTGAGACAAGGTAATACATTAGAGTCGTTTTCATGTTTTATAAGTATTTTTTTAAAAATTAAATACTTATTTATTTATTTTGCTTTAAATATTTTTTTAATATATTTACATCATTTTAATATATCAATGTTAAAAATAATTTTAATCTTTCCACCTTAATTCCTAAGTTAAAAAACATCAAAAATATATATTCCAACAAATCAAAACAAAAGTGAAAAAAAGCCTCCAGTCATCTTTTTCCACATGAAAGGATTTGTGCGGACAAAACTACACTAAGGCTTCTTGCTAATACCAATTATATCCTATCTATATATACACATATTCAATCTTAACCCTAGCTTTTCATTTTCTCATCCATTGTTGCTGCTGCTGCTTCTGCCGTTCACAAGAGAGATCTTCAAGGTATGTCAAATTCCTTTCTTTACTCCCTCTCCACTTCCCGTCTTTCTCTCCATTCCGCATGCATGGATGAGCTCCCATTTCTGATGCTCAATCTTTATAAAAATATAAATAATATTTTTGTATATCTAAGAGATTGTCATGGATTTTCACGTATATCAAGAATGTTATTAATTAATATATGCTATCATAATTTTTTTTCATATTTTTCTAATATTTTTTTCTGGTGGTAGTGGAACGGGCTTTAATCGGGTGTGTTTTAAGAAAAAAAAAAAATATATAGGATTGACAAAAATAGAAAGTTTTGAATCTCTTAGGAGCTTAGAATAATCTTATTTTAATTATTAATGTTTCAGTTCGTTGTTTGGACTGTTTATATCAAGCTGTGTCGGGAATATTTTAGTTTTATGCTTAATTATGTGTTTGGTAAGTAAATTTAGATCTTAACTTATCATGTGTTTAATTTACTTGTTTAGAATGTTTATATTTTGTTCGTATTTGAAATATTTTAGTTTTATATTTAATTAAGCAATTGAGATTGATTGAATTCTTTTATTTAACAAAATGAGTAAAATTAATCAAAAAAATTAATCGAAATTTATCTATGTATTTTAGTTTGAATTTAAACATGGTTGCAACTTATTAATTATTTTTAAAGAAATAAAAATGATGTGATTTTTTACTTTGTGAACAAAATTAAAATTAATCTAATGGTTCGGTTAAAACTTATAATCTTAATTTTAAATTGAATCAATCACCGAAACAGGTTTAGAAACTATCACCATAACATTTTTGCCTTGGCGGTTTTGATAGGCAGAAAATGAATATAAATATAAAATACTCATCTAAAATCGATTGATCTCTCTGTTACAAACTCAAATATATGGTCCTGTGTGATCAGTTTCCTCTCAATTGGCTCGATCGGAAAATAAATGCCTGCACGCTTGTCTTCCATCAAATTATGGGCTGGCAAATACCAATAAGAACATTAATCTACGAGGTAAAATTGATGGAAGATTGAGTCTGCAGGGTAATTTTGAGTAGCCAATCTATCACTTGGTAAAATGTGGCACATGGTTTGTTTAACAGTTAATTGATTCATAATAATTATATACAAAAGCATGGAATTCTATGTCAAAATACTTAATTTTATAAAATATAAAATTAAATTGTTAAGTGAGGCTTAAAATATAATTTATATTGTTATTTAATATATTTTTTTAAGTAAAAATTTTTTAAACTTGAAATTTATATGTATTATTATTTTATGCAATCAATTAATTTTAATTAAAAAATAATGATGAGATTCTAATTTATGATTATTTCATCAATAAGAAAACTATTTTAATAAAAGAACACAATTATGTTTTATATTATTTTTTAATAATTAATCAATATATTGACTTATATTAAAAAAACAAAACATGCACTCCAAAATTAAGAAGAATCAACTCTATTAAAACTAATATGTAAGGTTAAATCCATCGCTAAAAGTTAGAAAATTAGAATAAAATATTAAAATAATTTCTAAAAAATAATAGATTAATCCTGTTTTTTCAACATGTGACTATATATACATCACATAAACCGATAATAATATAAAATAATGTTTAATTTTAAATCAACTAGCTTTAACTTTACAATATTTCATTGATATTTTATTATGACTATCAAAACTCTAAAAATTATAAAATTATGCATCCTTGATTATTATCTTATATTATTTAATAATATTAAATTTTATTTATACTATACTAATGATTATTTAAATAGCTTAAAACATATGATCGATCTATATTTGTTGTGTAAATCGTATGCTCTTATATATAAAATTATGGTCCAAAGCAATGATTTGGAAATGACATGATAAATATGTGCTTGATTCTAAGACTTTCATATATAAAATTAATAAAAAATTTAAATAAATAAATAAATAAATAATATATTTCTCTTTTTTTTTCCAGTTTATTAGAGGCCCTTTGAGCCCTGGGCTACACAATATGGATAAGCCTTTCATATTATATAATAATCAAATAAGTTGCAGTGATAGAGACTTAAATATATTTTATTAAAAAAATAAAAAACTATCGAATACATAAAAACTAAATAACATATTTATCTTTAAATATGCAGAATCTGTTTTAGGTTTAATTTATTTTTTGAAAAGTAGTTTCTGAAAAATTATTTTCTAGATTAGAAAAGTTGATAAACGAAAAATATTTTTTGATTGAAAAAAAATTTAGTTTGGTTTCTAGAAAAATATTTTTCTAAAACATATAGGAGAAAAACACTTTCCAGAAATTATAAAACATTTAGAAACGTCATATTATTTATTGATTTTATCATATTTGATCCTCAAACTTTTAATTGTTATATCATTTTCTATTATATAATCTAACACTGAAAAATATTTTCTAACTTATTTTTTATTACACTATCAAACATCAAAAAATAATTTACTTTTTTAAAATTTACTTTTCTAAAATTTATTTTAAAAAAATAATAATTAAACCTTAATAAATCTCATGTTATGCTGAGAACGAGCCTGTACGGGCCCTATTAACGTGCTAGCCCAAGTGACGTACAAAACCTATAATGGGCTGAATGGTGCAAGCCGGCCTAACATATGACTGACTAGTCATTGACTTTTATGCCAAAGACAACCACTATATATCATCTGGCGTTCGTGCTGTTCATTTCACACCTCTAATCTACATGGTTGATTCAACTGTAAATTGTAAAATCTTGGGAAATCTTGTTTTTTATTAGAAAAAAATCTTATTTAATTTTTAATTTATTAATTAATATTTGAATTTAGCAATTAATCACCAAACACCACATTATCATGGGAGGAACTCAATCTAGAAAAGAAAAGCATAAGCTAAAAGATTTTCATGCCAAATCCAATTAAAGTCTACGAGAGAGTGTTTTATAAGCAATGAATTGGAATTTATCATACAATAATATAAAATCAATCTTTAAGTTTTTAGATTTAATTAGTCTTTTATCAAAATTTTACTAATCAAATAAATAATGGTAGAAATATGTAAGTTTTATATATAGAGAGAGTTTTCATTTTAAAAATGTTTTGAAAAATAACGTAAATTATTAATGAAATCTAACACGAGTTTATATTTTTAAACTGAAACAATTCTTTAATAAAACAGTTTTACAAGTAACCTAACCCTAGCCTTTTAATATATATATATATATATATATATATATATATATATATTATCAACTTGGCCAT
>NW_011500059.1:405666-431295 GCF_000495115.2 Populus euphratica
ATATTATCAACTTGGCCATTTAATCGGAAAACACTATCTAGTTCACTTATTCCAATAGCATTTACTAGATTGGTGGCCTCACGAGCTATATTAATTTTTTCAGTGTAAAAAAATAGATATTCAGATGCTATAATAGCATTTTAAAGAAGTAAGAAAAATTTATAATTCAGACCATAAATTTAACAAGATCAAATAAACTAGTATTATTTAATTAAATAAAAAAAACATAAACTTTTAATTTATAGTATAGGGTTAGGATAATTTAACATAAAACAAATAAAAAAAATTACAAACCTTAATTTCTAATAAACCCAATGTAGAAGGGTGAAATAAAAAACATCAAACAAAAAAAAAACCCTACAAAACATGGAAAGCTCACCAAACCTCGCTATCTAGATCATGCAAATGAGATAACCAAATAAAAGGTGAAATGAAAAAAAATTATGATGATCAATTATAAAACTAATCCAATGTGAGAAATAAAAAAATATTAAATTAAAAAAAATATCTCTCAAAAAAGCTAAAGTCAATATAAGCTAACTTATCAAATCCACAACCCATGCTATAAGATTAGAATAATCCTATAAAAAAAAAATTAAAAACAAAAATAAAGTTTAATTTTTTTTAAGGATGAGTTTGAAAAAGAAAGTCAGTTAAAAAATCAATCGTTGAAAAAGATAGATATCAACTTTTTAAATTTATGACCCAAGTCTTGAAACCAAAACCACCATATCAAGAAAACAACTGTTAAAAGATGAAATTAAAAAATAATTAATTTGAAAAAGGGTTCAAAATAAAAAATAACAATCAAAATATTGAGGATATAATTTGAAAAAAAAAAAGAAGACAACTTAAGATTTTGGGTTAAAAGTTGAAAATGAAAAAAAATAAAATTTTATAAAAGAATAAAAAAAATATATTAACAATTAAAATAATGATGATTGAATTTGAAATAATAATAAAATAAGAGGACAACCTTGTTCTATGGATATGTCACAATGAATTTTAAATAGAGAAGAGAGAAAGAAAAAAGTGTTGGCAACAACAAACGTTCGATCTTTATGTCACATATGTTGTTTAGATGAAATATCATGCTATAATGCTTCCTTCAAAATCATGGAAGACTGTTTTACTACTTGAGAAAACCACATGTGCCACTAGAGCACTGCGACTTGCATCACTTATAGGGACGAGTGATAGGGACGTGCATTACATGTGCCATCCAATCTTTAATTGTCTGTTAACTTTAATCATTGTATTTGTTTTAGTATACAATTTGATATCTCAAGTCTTAATTGTTTAAAATCAACAAAATTTCATTTTATTTTGATAATTTGAGCATCAACCAAATGCTTTGAAACTTTTTGTTGATATTGCGTGATCCTTATATCTAAGCAACTACTGTAAATCATTAAGTCAATTAAAAAAAACCACATCTAGAAGGATCAAATTAAAAAAAAAACTTGAGTAATAAACAAAATCAACCTAAATTTTTTTCTTACCCATGCTTACCCATGCAACCTAGTTTCTAATGGGTAAAAAAATTAAAGGGGTTTAATATTTGTTAAATTTTATAATTTAGTTTTCAAAGCTTTAATTGACAAGAGTCTAAAGCTAAAAGATTTATATATAAAAAAAAAAAATCAAAGAGACACATGTGGAAATAAAAACCCCTTTAGATGTTATCTGATAGTGTGATTCAGATGGGTGTTATCGTTTCTAGTTCAAGTAGCTTAGATAATAATTAACTATTTGGGTATGAAAATAAATAAAAAATAAAATTAATTCGTTTAAAAGTGTCATGCAAGGATAACACCACTAAAATATACAAATTTCTAAATTAATAAAAAAATAAAAAAATAAAATATATTGTTTTTTATATATGATTTCTCTTTGCTTTGCGTAGTTATGTATAGTAATATGTTTATATAGATTTTAAATATATTAATGAAATTATATGATTGTTAATATAATAATTATATAAAATAAATAATTGTTATTTATTTATATCCTAATAGTCATGAATATCAAAGCTAATCATGAAAATTAAAAGAAAATAACTCAATAAATAAATAATCTCATTAACCAATTAAGTTTCAAGTATTAAGTGTAATCTTTTTTATATTCTAAATATTCAAATAATAATATTAAAAAGTTCATTAAGAGAGCTTATCTATTATGACTTTCATTTAATTTTCTAGACAATAATTTTTTTTCTTTATTTACTTATAAACTATACCAACAATTAGCATGCTCATTTAAATATAGTTTTTAAACCTAACATAACTTAACTTAAGATAAAATTTATGTCATAAATCATTAGCGTCAATTTCAGTTAATCCTAATTTATTTATTTTTTAAATTTAAAATAATATTATTTTGGTGAATTTTTTTTTTAAAAAAATAAAAAACAAGATAATTAAAGGATGGGCGAGACTTGAGCGATGTGGTATTTTTTTCTATGATGCGACATTTTGGTATATGGTATATGATAGTGACATTTTCCTTGATGCTTTTCAAATCACTCTTTGCAGATTCTATACATATTTCCCTTTCTTTTGTTAGTGTCCATAAAAACTAAGTTGATAAATTCTGTGATGACACATGTCGTATGTGATTTAGATAGTTTTGTTGTTTTTCAAATTAGTCTTTGCTGTTTCTATGCACATATCCCTTTCTCTTTTGTTATTGTCCACAAAATCTAAGTCGATATTTTCTCAATGATTTCACATGCTGGTATATGATTTCACATGCTGGTGCTTAGTAGTCTGTGTCCACAATGTCTGAAACACAACTAAGTGAAATAAGGGTTGATCCATTGATCAACAAAGAGGTAGGGATTCATAACAACCAACCTCAAGAGCTGAAGATGGATGAAACACTAGAAAATTACTCATTGAAAAAGAATGAGCGTTCTTCGTGGTTTAGTTTCATAATGAGAGAGGTCAAAGACACTAAGAACAACCAGCCACTCGTGCCAAAGATTCCGAAAGTTTCAGACGAGCTTAGAAATGAAAACGAGGAATGCTACAGTCCCTTGATGGTCTCAATTGGGCCTTATCACTCTCCGAGTCATCATAACAATCTCAGAGAAGAGGAGATTCCAAAGGTTTCGATGGCTCGCCAATTCATCCTAGATAGTGGAAAAAACATAGAACTCGTCTACAAAGAAGTAGAAAAGGGTATCCAAAACGCAAGAGGATTTTACAACGAGATCGACATTGAAGGCTATGATGACGAGCAACTCACCCGGATGATGTTTCTTGATGGATGCTTTATTCTCCAATTCATCCATTGCGTGACACATAATTATGAAAATTTAGAGATGACTGATCGGCAAGTTGCTGGTGTGAAGCGGGATTTGTTATTACTGGAGAACCAGATTCCTTTTCCAGTCCTGAAATCACTGACGAGTCTGAGGTACGAAAAAGATGGCACTAATCATGGAATGAAACATGTGAATGATTTTCTTTTTTTCCATTTTCTCAACCCGAAAGATCAACCATTGCGGACTCGAAAATTACTTTGGTCTACCGTTAGTCTCCTGTTAATGTTTCTTCCAATTGCTCTTCCATTTGTTTTATCACGCACTTTTAGCAGCCATAATCATGACCTGGTTTTCTTGAGCATGGTGCCAGCATTTGCCGTGATGGAATTATGTCTCCTGATACCAGCTTGGCTTTTGTGGTTACTACTAAGAAAGGGGAGGCAAGCCTCAGGATATGATTCGCAATGGCAGCCTGATGAAGAACCTGCCCATCTTCTTCAACTTCTATATTTTCTTTTCATAGGTTCTCACTACATAAAAGGCAAGTCGTCTTCACGAAGATGCGGCCATTGCTTGTCTTATTTGGCCACTTGTCTTAAGAAATTCATTCCTACAAAGTGCAAGCCAGTTGCTCGAGGAAGGCGTGGCCATTACTTGTATTATACTGCCAAGGAACTTAAGAAGGTGGGAATCCACTTCATGTCTAGTCAGACGAGTGCTTTGACGGATGTCAAGTTCAAGTCATCATCTTTCTATGGAACATTGAAGCTTCCTTCAATTACCATAGATGAGTCAACAAAGTCCATGCTCTTCAACTTAGTGGCCTACGAGGCATCTGCTGCACTCAATCCACTTTGGGTCACTTCTTACATATGTTTCATGGATTCGCTGATTGACGATGCTGATGACGTGAAAGAGCTGCGATCAAAGGGCATAATTATTAATTTCCGTGGACCTGACCAGCAGGTTGCGGATCTCTTCAACCATATGGGCAGTTTTCTTGAACCTGATACTAGTGTTTATAATGATGTTAAAAGAGAGATAAATGAGCAGTGTGAGAGCATCGTGAAGAAATGGGTAGCTCAGTGGCAGCGAACTTATTTTCATAGTCCTTGGGCCTTCATTGCATTTGCTGCCGCCGCTGTTGGTTTGGCTCTTACCGCCACTCAGACGTACTATACAATGCACCCACCCAGGAATAATTCAACAGGCTAATGCTGCTGCGATGATGTAGAAACTATATATAGTTCTTATTCAACAGAATGTGTAATGTTTCAGGAAGGGAATTAAATTGTAATGAATTCTGTCAGCTTGTAAGACATAAGATGATCTCATTTAGGCTAATGCTATGAGAGCAGAGGGCATTGTGTGCTAAATCAATCTGTTCAGGGTCGCTTTTTACTGATGTTTTCTTGAGTGTAATTTTGAGTTAGGGGCTTTGAAATGAACTTTCAACACCAATTTAGACTAAATAAAACTTTAACATACCATGCAATGGGATAGAAAAAAAGTAAATAATTTTCAACATGTAAATTTCAATACAATGGACAAGAGAAAATTAATTTTGAAGCTTGATTGTTTTTTCTTCTAGAGCGAGCACATGATCATTTAAGGTTCATATTTCAAAGAACTTATATTAATGATCAATATTATGAAATAAAAATAAAAAATTAATAAGAAAGGATCAAAATTAATTTAAAAAAATAAAAACTTTCAATTTTCACGGTTCAAAAGACATGTTTAAAAAGAAAAATCACATTTATTGAATTTTTTTTTAAAAAAACAAACCACCTTAAATCAATATCGATTTTTTATTTTATTTTTTATGATGACAACCAAAACTTTTTCTTCTTCTCTTTTTCAATGATTTCCTCTGTGCTCTCTCAATTTTTCAGGGTTTAAATATTCTAAAAATTAAGTACAATATTGTAATGTAAAATTCTAGAAAATAGGGAAGTAAAACTTCAATAACTAATGTAAAAGACTCTACCTTTTTGTGTTGATTTTAATATATATTTTTTAAATTTTCTCAACAACAACCTGAAATTTAATTTCATAGCAATGATCTTTTAAGTTCAATGGTTGAAATCAGAAAACAACTATAACATCGTACTTTGAATAGTGACATCCATAATAGTTTATGTCTTGTCTTACGGTGATCAACAATATAACAACATATTATTTTAGCATATACAGAATGGATGTAATGTGTGAGGCAGCAACAAGTAATTTTTTTCTTCATATCCTAGCAATTGGTTTTGCGTCAGTAATCAATACTAATCGAGAAACATTACACATGCTATTGCATTAAAGAATATTGTGTTCAATGTTATATGTTACCAAATCATGATGGTGGTCTAATTTTTGTCTTCAATACAACTTAAAAGCTGAAAGATTTTACCTTGTCTTGTTTCTCAAAATGCTTTCATTCATCTTCTTTGTGTGATAATATGCACCTCTGAACTTGCAATTTTGTATGAATTTGGGAAAAGGTGATTTCTAACTTGTTTTATGAACAAATGTGAGCTTGGGTGCATCTGCGACTGAAGAAGATGGAGAGCTAATAGCTAAATTGTTTGGATCAGTTGGAAAGATATGGAGAGCTGATGAAAAATTTGTTTGATGCAATTACTGGTCTAAGGTATGATGCTTCTGCAGAGAAGAATATTTATACTGCCTTCGTCTATATTTACAGTAAGGCTCTTAAATCTGCCAAGCTAAATGCACTACCTTCTGTTGTTTTATACATGCTTTTCTGCTTAAATAAATAGAAATTGCATAATTGCATTTTGCTATAGCGTAATTCTCTTTCTGCATAAATGATCAGTGGAAGAGGGCATACATATACCTATAGAAACCTTGGCTGATGGAGTGGCAGCAGGTCTACGGAGAGAACTTGTAGCGGGCCTTGCTTCTAAAACTTCATGTCATTTATTTTCAATGGCAATGACTGTTCTTGGTATAACCCCCTTGAATAGAAAAGAAAAGAAGGGGAAAAATGAGAGAGCCTTTGAGAGTGTTTTATATCACTTCTGCAACTGTTCACCAGATTAGCAGGCTTGCATTTTTAATGTTTCAAAGCTCTGCTTTTACAGGGAAATATATTGCACACATATTTTTAGTCATTTCCACTTTATTTTAGAGTATTTCGTGTGACTTTTAGCAAAATTTTTAGAGTTTTAGATATCTTTAAGAATAATTTACTTATTGGAGATTCGATATAATTTTTAGGTATTTAACTACTAGAATATGCTGAATTTGAGATAATATAAAGAGAGTTGAAATAATGGTTAGTCTGTTATGGACAAACTTAAGTACTAATTAGTTTTTTAGGTTATAACAAGAGTTATACAATTCTATTTTATATATTATATATATTCTAAAAAGTTAAAATATAAGCTTACAATTTTTATGTGAAGAAAAAAATCATTTCTTTTTTGTTTTAAAGCCCAAATATTAAGTCAAAATACAAAGTTTGAATCAAACCAAGAATCCCTTTGAATCCCTTTGACCTAGACACTGTCTTGGTTTTGGCACATATATCTAGTTTCAATGTCCAAAAATTGTGAGATCAATCTTGTTGGAAAGAAACCTTAATTCTTTATAATTGTTTTAGAAATATAGAAGTTTTAATTCACATGTTTTCTTCCCTAAAATTGGCTCACAATATCAATAAAGAAAATAAAATTAGAATTCATGACAGAGAAGAAAAATGATTTTCTTTCAATTAAAGGATAGAGTCCATTTATAAAAAAAACCCCTTTAAATAACAGCTAACAAATGTTTTTTGATACTTTAAACACATCACAAGAGAGAGAAGGCAAAATTTAGAGGTATAATCAATTATAATTGAAATAAAGAAGCCAAAGATAAAATTGACTCACAATCTAGGATGATACTCTATTCATTTATTTTATTACTTGTTACGATTTATATACTTGTAATTTGTGATTTTTGACTCATTCATTTAATTATTTGTTACAATTCATGCTCTTGCTTCTTTCTTTTAGTTCTAATTAATTTTGCTATTAGCTATTTTATCTTTTTTGTGGTGTGTTTAGGGTAAAACCAAGTTTAACCTAGTTAAAGTAGTGTTGGGCTTGCTTAAAAAGCATTGTGAAACATCATATGTCCAAGTATCCTATGCCAGAATCAAGTCTTATCCTTCATACATGCATTTAAGCACATTTATCTCTATGTTTAGCAAGAATATTCTATTATTTGCCATAGCTACTTTTGCAATTATAACCCTTTTAGTATCAAGTAATGTCAAAGTATGATTTTTCATCTCAATCTCATACCTCTTCTTCATCATTAATAAATTGATGACTTCTATTTTTCAATTTAATCAAAACCGTATATTTTTCTTTGATGACAACCTTTGAATGATCAACAAAGATGATATTATCTCTAATCACTTCATCAGGCTCTATGAACCTGTATTTGTCTCCACTCATATGGTTATTGACTTTATTGTCTAGATATCACATGTTCCTTTTTGCCTTGCATTCTTTCATCATGCACTAGTAATAGGGCAGCTTTCTTCTCCTTTTCTATTAAGGCCCCGTTTGTTTGTTGGAAAGTAGTTTTATTTTGGAAAATGAATTTTAGAAAAGTGAATTATTTTCCGATGTTTGGTAGTGTAATGGAAAATAAGTTAAAAAATACTTTCCAGAGTTTGGTTATGTCATGGAAAATAAGCTGAAAAATAACTTATTAAAGTTTTATTTTTTTCAAGCATATTGAAATAATGAGGAATAAATCTTATAAATTAAAAATTTGAATGAGAATGAAATTGAAAAAAATATAATTTTATAAATTATCTCAAATAAAATTAAAAATAATCAAAATAATAGAGATCAAATCTAAAAAATTAAAAAATTGAAAGATGAAGAAATTAAAATAATAATAATTAACATTTCATAAATTATTTCAAATAAAATATGTAATAATCAAAAAAATGAGGACCAAATTTGATAGATAAAAAAATTTCAATTAAAAAATAATAAGTGAAAAAAAATAACAATTATAAAAATGAGGACTAAAATTAATATAAAAATTAAATTCTAATGGATGAAATTGAAAAAAAAATATTCAAAATAATATATATATAGCAATCAAAAGTTTGAGAATCAAATTTGATATAATCAGCAAATAATATGATATTTTTAAATTTTTTACAACTTTTATAAAGTGTTTTCTGTCCAAAATAAAAGGAAAACACTTTCCTGGAAACCAAATCAAATTTTTCTTTGACTGGAAAGTGTTTTCCATTGACCAACTTTTTTAATGACAAACAAACACAGGAAAGTTTGAAAAATAATTTTCCGGAAACCACTTTTCAGGAAATAAACGCAACCTAAGTATTTATCTCTTAGTTATTCTCTCTCCTTTTGTATTATTGAATAATGTTGCAGTACAAGCATTTTCGTAGGCATAAATCCTAAATAATTAAGGAATTAAACTCATATAAGAAAATTTTAATTTAAATAAGAATTATATTCTACCAATTAAACCGATCAACTATTTTTTTAATTAGTGATTTATTTAATTCAATTGATGCTCAATTTCAATTGATTAACTAATATAACCAATTAATTTCTAAAAATCAATTTACCTTCAATAATAACTTCCTAATTTTATGAAAGAAAAAAAAAAGAAGTTTTTTCTGTTATTTTCAATCAAGACTTTCTATGGAGACAAATCTGCCTCAGGTGTGTCACTTTCACCTCAGGTGTGTCACTTTCTATTGTGAGACAAATCTGTCTCAGGTGTGTCACTTTCACCTCATGACATTCTAGATCTTGAATTTTGTCATCCAAAAAGAATCATTTTCATCCCAATCTCAAGTTTCATAGTACTCTTTTTAAAAACGTGATCTCATGCTTTAGTAAAAGTACAGTAATCAAAACCCCCATGCCCCCCCACTTCCAAGCAAGGTAAGATTCTTCTTCCCTTCTAAATTTGTTTAGTACTATCAATGGATAAATGTTAACGATGTACTGAAAGAACAAGAAAAAAGCCTTCTATAGTAGTAGCCTGTAGTCTGCACGAATAATGGCTGAAGAACTAAAAATTTCAATCCCACAGGAGGCAAACTCACATTCCTCAGGCGAAACTCATGAGTGGCTAGCATTCATCATCACTGAAGGGCAGATCAAGACTGGTAACAACCAAATGCAAGCGCCACAGATTCCAAAGGTCCCACGTTTGCTTCGACACATTCAATCAAACCAGAAATGTTATGACCCCTCTCTGGTCTCCATTGGTCCTTATCACCATGGAAAGCCTGAACTCAGGGATATGGAGAAGCTCAAGGTTACATTTACGCGCAAGTTCGTTGATGATAGTGGAATATGCATTGAAGACTTTTACTGCAAGGTGGCAGAGGTGGCAATCGACGCTAGAAGATGCTATGCTGAGGATTCGACAGATGAGTTTGATGATGAGAAATTCACTCAGATAATGTTTCTTGATGGTTGCTTCATTCTCCAATTTATTTTCTGCCTCTTGCGCAGGCCTGAAGATCTAAAGATGCCTGGTCATCAGGTAGTTCTGGTTAAAAGGGACTTGTTTCTGCTAGAGAACCAACTCCCTTTCCAAGTCATCTTGTCATTGATGAATTTGAGGTTCGGAAAAGGGGAAGATGGAGGAGGTAATAAACTGATCAACGATTTCATCAGGCACATTCGTGCACTTCCTCCTCGAGAGGAGTCATTCAAGGAAATGATAAAGAAGTTTGCTGGGAAATGTATTTGGAAACAACCTCAAAAAACGTGGGGAAATAAAGAAACAGAAGAGCATCAGCCTGTTCATCTTCTTGGACTTCTACATACCGATCACATCAACAAAGAAGCCTGCATCCATTGTTCTACAAGAAGCTATGACTGGTACTCATACCGGTCCGCCAAGGACCTCAGAAAAGTGGGGATTCGCTTCAGGCCAAGCTGGACTAACGCTTACTCAGATGTGGAGTTCAAATCATCAGTCCGTGGGAGCAAACTAATTCTTCCGCCAATAACCATAGAAGAGTCATTCAAGTCCGTGCTCTTAAACTTGATAGCGTATGAAACATGCTGTGACGCATCTGGTGAACTTTGGGTCACTTCTTACGCATGCTTCCTGGATTCGTTGATTCAAGATGTCGAAGACGTGAAGGTGCTGCAATCAGAGGGTGTTCTCAACATATTTGTTCGTGAACAGGAGGTCGCTGATCTCTTCAATCAGATGTCTCGAAACCTGGTACCCAACCCTTACGCTTATAGTGATGTGAAAAGGCAAATCGAACTGGACCGCAAGAGCATCATCAAGAAATGGGTAGCTGAGTGGCTGCTTACCTATTTTAGCAGTCCTTGGAGCTTTATTGCACTTGTTGCTGCAACTTTGACCATTGTATTGACTGTCATTCAGAGCTATTTCGCTATATTCCCTCTCAATAACAATGGTAATTGTGGCTAAGTGTTAATCTCCTTCATGTAATTCAAACACTTGACTTCCTAAACATCAACTGTGCCTCTGTGTGTGTCTTTCTCCCTATGACAGTTGAATTATTAATTTGGCGTTGTGTATCTTTGTTCTTCATTTCATCTCTCTGTAAAATAAACTCCCTTTTCTCAAGGAGCAGTATTGATTATACAAGCTGCAATGTTGGTTGTAGGATGATATTCTGGCATCTTTCATTGGAATGTTGATCTTGCGCGTTCTTCATGTATGATCGGTCATAAATCATAACAGTTGCAAGAAGCCATCACTAGTTTTTTGGATAAATTAGGATTATATGACTTGTTCTTCTACCTTTTGTGTGTTTATAAATTTGGATAATTTAGCCCACTCATTCAGCCTTAAGGAATCGTGGCTCACATTAACTAGCTGGCGAGAATGCAAAAGGTGGATCCTAATACGAGGACCAAACCCAAGTGACACATGTGGCACAAAGCATGGCCTAGCTGTCACGCCACATATTGTGAATTAATAGAAACTGGGCTGATCAGTTCTTACAAAATAACTGAAAGAACACTTTATATATATATATATATAGAAAGGGACCCATATAGCTATACTACATAACAACTAGAAAAGATGGAGAAACTAACTCTAAAGACAAAGGCAATTGGATCAAATTGTAAGATAAGATTTAAAGAGAAGGAATTGTAGAAAAAAGGGACAGTAGCGTGAAAGGAGAAGGAAGTGGAAACTTTGTGATTGTTGGCACTGCATGCACTTTGTGACATTAGCGTACAGTTGCAATTTGCAGCCTCTCCTACAATGTCCCAAGCTTTAATTCTTTATGAAAAAGAAATTGATGGCATCATGACCAGGTGCCTTATTACCAACTAGGAGACTTAACTTCTTCCACTGTAAAAGAAACTTCCAGAGCAGATGAAGAAGAAGGTAATAATTTCTGAAATTCCAAACTCGATCAGGGTGGTCGATACCTTTTATCCAGGGAGTAGAGCTCGTAAAACATGACAGAAAGCTTGGACATATACTTTCCATACACTTTCAAGGAAAAAATAAAATTCCTTTTCATCATTGCAGTGGTAGTTATGTGGAAGAATCTAGTGTTTTTGTCTCCAAGTTTACACTACTCTTGATTTCTGATGCCAAATCGATTCCTGCATTCGGTACAGAATTCCAAGTTCAATAACAACCAGTCTGCTTCTTGCCAATTATTTTGCTGATAAACTCTCTGCTTTCTTTATAACCCTCAAAGGATTCAGATTCCAGCTCTAAGGCTTTGATCTTCCCATCAATGTTACCCATTGAATCACTGTTGCACAATTTAATAGATTCTTTTAAAGCCTTTATATTATTCACAATCTTTCCTCCACCAGTTGTCAAGGACATAGATGAGACCCATTCATCTTGAACGACCTTCCTAAACTCTGATCTCAACAATCAATAGGTCAGGAATCTGAAGGGTTTCGGTCCCTATTTTGCTGAATCTCTCACCAGGTGGATAGGTCTATGGTTTGAAGAAGAGTATTTGGGCAAATCCCATATAAAATAGAGGAGGGAAACACAATAAGCCAATTTGTATAAAAACAAATTAAATTTAATTTTAGTTTTGTATTTTCTGTTGTTTTTTTGTAATTATTATTATTGTTTTTTTTATATTAGGTTGATTGAGGGGCAAATTAATTTTTTACACGAATTAAAATATATAAAAAAGCTCTTTTTAGGTGCAAGGCAGAAAAAATTGTTTTGATCATGTCATTCAACTTATCGTGCCGTTCTCTCCCCCGCCAAACAACACGTGTTGGGTTTTGATGAAAATTCACATTTAACATTTAAAATTTAAAAGCAATTTTTCTGGTTGACTATATTTACGAATCATTTTTTATTTTTTTAATTTATTAATTTTTATCCTTGATTTTTTATAAGTTTTTTATATTTTTTAATTACTTCCTTTAATCTATATTTTTTAAATATTTTTAAAAAAATTTGGCCTTGATTCTTTATTTTATTTTCTTTTTTTTTGTAAAATTTTAATTATTTACAATTTCATCATTTAATAATTATTTTTATTATTTTAATTTTTTTAAATTTAATTTTCATTTTTTGGTGGTCTCTTCTTTAATTCTTTTGTGAAATTGATTTTTGTTTTTAATTTAATCTTTCAACAAAAATAATAAGCCATCCTATTTTTTTTTTTAAATCTGCTCTCCATTCTTTTAATTGCTATTTTATCTTTTAAATTTTTTTTTTATGAATTTTTTTTGTTAAATTTCATCTCTTAGTATTTGATTTATTAAAATTAAAATTTTATAATTTTTTTAGGTTTAATGCTTCCAATCAAATGACCTGGATTTTGGTTCACATTGTTTTTTTTTTAATTTTATTTTTTTATATCATTATATGACTTTGATTTATTTTTTTAAGAATAGGCTTTATGGATTTCTTTATTGTTTTATGAGGTTATTCTAATTTCATTATTTGACCCGTGATCCGTATGCTTGGTAAGTTAACCCAAGTGTTATTATATCTTTTTTTAGTTTTTATATTTTTTCTTTTATATTTTTTTGTATGATTTTTTTATTTTATTTTTTAATATTTATTAGAGATTAATTTTATATTTTTTTTACATTTAGTGTTTTTGTTCAAAAGGCATAGAGTATAAATTTATGAGTTGATGTTATTTTTTTGAACATTTATTTTTCTCATTTAATATATTTTTTGTAAATGCGCTTGTTGAATATAATTTTTTTTCTCATATTTTTCTTTCCTTCCAACCTGGGGCGAAGAGCAGGACATATTATAAAATGGTTAAAATTATCAAAGTGGAACATAGCACCGCCAAAAATAGAGGTCAAGATTGGCGGCTAATAAGGTAGCAAAGCGACAGTGGTATTTTCCGTAAAGCAAGCTTGGAATATCTTATCACTTTATTTCTGGCAGTCAAAATCATCTGCTTCATATGGGTCATAATCATCTACTTTATTTATAATTATTATCTTTCACTCTTGTTTCTAAAGTGAACATTGCTGATTAATTTTTTTTATTTTTATTTTTATGAGGTATTCAGGTCGTAGCATGACTAATCCTCATAGTTAATTAAACATCTTACAATTTTTACGGTTCATTAAATATTCTGAAGTGATAAACATATTCGGTAGGGCTCGAACCTGATACGAAGAAAAGGAACAAACTTCTCCCACAACTATGCTAGAATCTCGCACGCTATTATGAGACAAATCTGTCTCAAGGATATAACTTTCACCTGATGAAGTTATAGCTCTGAATTTTGTCATGTTAACAGAATCATTTATATCCCTTTCTCAAGTTTCATCTCACTCTTTCTTCAAAAGGAGATCTCATGCTTTTTATTTAAAGTACAGTGATCAAAATCCCCCATGCCCCATTGCCAAGCAAGGTAAGATTCTTCTTCCCATCTAACTTTGTTTAGTACTGTAAATGGATAAATGTTAACGTTATACTGAGTGAACCGGAAAAAAGGCCCTTCTTTAGTAGAGTACTTCTGTAGTCTGTACTAATAATGGCTAATGAAGAACTAAAAATTTCAATCCCACAGGATGCGAACTCACATTTCTCAGGCGAAACTCGTGAGTGGCTATCATTCATTATCACTGAAGGGCAGATCAAGAATGATAACAACCAAATGCAAGGGCCACAGATTCCAAAGGTCCCACGTTTGCTTCGACACATTCAATCAAACCAGAAATGTTATGACCCCTCTCTGGTCTCCATTGGTCCTTATCACCATGGAAAGCCTGAACTCAGGGATATGGAGAAGCTCAAGGTTACATTTACGCGCAAGTTCGTTGATGATAGTGGAATATGCATTGAAGACTTTTACTGCAAGGTGGCAGAGGTGGCAATCGACGCTAGAAGATGCTATGCTGAGGATTCGACAGATGAGTTTGATGATGAGAAATTCACTCAGATAATGTTTCTTGATGGTTGCTTCATTCTCCAATTTATTTTCTGCCTCTTGCGCAGGCCTGAAGATCTAAAGATGCCTGGTCATCAGGTAGTTCTGGTTAAAAGGGACTTGTTGCTGCTAGAGAACCAACTCCCTTTCCAAGTCATCTTGTCATTGATGAATTTGAGGTTCGGAAAAGGAGAAGATGGAGGAGGTAATAAACTGATCAACGATTTCATCAGGCACATTCGTGCACTTCCTCCTCGAGAAGAGTCATTCAAGGAAATGATAAAGAAGTTTGCTGGAAAATGTATTTGGAAACAACCTCAAAAAACGTGGGGAAAGAAAGAAACAGAAGAGCATCAGCCTGTCCATCTCCTTGGACTTCTACATACCGATCACATCAACAAAGAAGCCTGCATCCATTGTTCTACAAGAAGCTGTGACTGGTACTCTTACCGGTCCGCCAAGGACCTCAGAAAAGTGGGGATTCGCTTCAGGCCAAACTGGACTAACGCTTACTCAGATGTGGAGTTCAAATCATCAGTCCGTGGCAGCAAACTAATTCTTCCGCCAATAACCATAGAAGAGTCATTCAAGTCCGTGCTCTTAAACTTGATAGCGTATGAAACATGCTGTGATGCATCTGGTGAACTTTGGGTCACTTCTTACGCATGCTTCCTGGATTCGTTGATTCAAGATGTCGAAGACGTGAAGGTGCTGCAATCAGAGGGTGTTCTCAACATATTTGTTCGTGAACAGGAGGTCGCTGATCTCTTCAATCAGATGTCTCGAAACCTGGTGCCCAACCCTTACGCTTATAGTGATGTGAAAAGGCGAATCGAACTGGACCGCAAGAACATCATCAAGAAATGGGTAGCTGAGTGGATGCATGCCTATTTTAGCAGTCCTTGGAGCTTTATTGCACTTGTTGCTGCAACTTTTACCATTGTACTCACTGCCATTCAGAGCTATTTCGCTATATTCCCTCGCAATAATAATGATTAATTGTGGCTAAGTGTTAATCTCCATCAAGTAATTCAAGCACTTGACTTCCTAAACATCAACTGTGCCTCTGTGTGTATCTTGCTCCCTATGACAGTCTGAATTCGTAATTTGGAGTTGTGTATCTTTGTTCTTCATTTAATCTTTGTAAATCAATCCAAACAAACCCATAACATATAAATTAATATCACATAAACCTTAAAATTTATAACAGTTTTATATCAATAAAAAGACCCATACAGCTATACCATGTGGTAACTAGAAATGATGGAGAAACTTACTCAAGAGATAAAGGAAATAGGACCAAATTGTAAGGTAAGATTTGAAGAGGGAGAAGAAAGTGGAAACTTTGTGATTGTTGGGCCCCCATGCATTTGGGCTAAAAGAATAGGCACTTTAGGATATAATTATTGGGCTTACAATTAAAATTATTTATGGGCCTCACAATTATATTTTAGAAAATACTAAAATGCATTAAGGTGTTATTATGTAAAGATGCACTTTGCAGCCTCTCCCACAATGTCCCCAGCTTTCTTTATGATTATGAAAAAAAGCGCCTTATTACCAACATATTATTAAATAGCAGACTTAACTGCTTCCACTGTAAAAGAAACTTCCAGAGCAGATGAAGAAGAAGGTAATAATTTCTGAAATTCCAAACTCGATCTTGTAAAACATGACAGAAAGCTTGGACATATGCTTTAAATCCAATTTAAAGAAGAAAATAACATTCCTTTTCATCTTTGCAGTGTTTTTATCTCCAAGTTTGCCACCGTGGTATATCTCCGCGTCTCTCTCCCTTTCTTGCATTGAATCTCCACATCACTAAATCACACTATGTCCATTTCTTTTTTTGTTTTTCAGGTGAGAAGTGCTCTAGAGAGCCTGGTAATCTCACCGAGTGTAAGTCTACTAATATTCTTCCATTTATGTTTTCTGTGCTTGCGTATCACTGAATGAGATCTTAATTTGATGTTATCGTGTCTGTGCTTATTTTGCAGCTTGCAGGGCAAGGAGCTCTGACTGCAGAGTTCACTTTAAGGTATTGTTTTTATGATTTAGATGAGTTTTGTTTTCTACGGCCTTTACTTCTTATCTGGAGAACAAAAGTGTTGATTTATTAGTAAAAACTTGATGAAATATAGCCCGTGTGAACAGGTCTCTCGTAAACTTCAGGCAAATCAATTTCATTGTTATTGGGAGAACCTTTGTTTTATTTCCTTTTCCTTTGGCTGAAGGTTCAGTAAACGATGGCACAATTTTTTATTACAATTTTTTTTTACATGAATAGGTTCTGATAGATTTAATTAATTAATATATGCGTCTGGCTTATGCTGGTGTTAATTGATTTTTGACCCCTTTTTGCTTCTGTGGAAGGGTTATTGATGTAGAAGTCAATGAATTACATGTTTTTGTTGCAACGATGAAATTATAGTTATTTGACTGCAATAATACTTAATTTTAAAGTAATATTTATAATATTAATAATAATATTAAATTTGTATAATTCAAATTTAAGTGGGTCTAATTATAATATCAAACCCAATAGCCTTAAGTATGGGTCTAATTGCAAAATCATGTTATAAAAGCGTGATAATTAAATAGATTAATTAAAAAAATCAAGAAAAAAAATTAATAAAGAAATTTTTTTTTGAATTAATTGTGTTAACCCTTCAAAGTTGGTTAACTCATCAAACTTTGGATTCGTGTTATAAAAGTTTGATAACAAAATAAAAAAAAATTGACAGGTTAACCCAAAATTAATTGAGATAACTCATCAAACCAGGTAAATCAGTCAAACTCATGATTTGTATCATTAAAATTTAATAACTAAATAGAAAAAAATAAACATTAACAAACTAAATTAAACAAAAAAAATTAATAAAAAAATAAAAAAACAAAAGGCATCAACCTTGCAGTCCATAGTCAAATGCATAAATTCTGAAAAAAAAAAAACTAAAGGCATTAGCTGATAACTAAATAGAATTTTTTTTTAATATTAATGAACTAAATTAAATAAAAAAAATTAATTAAAAAGAAAAAGAAAAAGAAAAACCAAAACTTATAAGAAGAAAAAAAATCTAAATTAATTGGGTTAACCTGTTAAACCTAAAAACCATATCATAAAAGTCTGATAACTAAATAGAAAAAACATTAACATCAATAAACTAAATAAATAAATAATTAAAAAAAAGATATTAGTCTTTTCATCGTAGACTGTATTGTACAGTTCACAGTGAAAGGCATAAAAAAAAAATTAAGGCATCAACCTTTTTACTGTGGACTGTATATAATATTAAAAAATAAAATCGAAATAAAAAACTAATAAGAAACAAGAAAAAAAATCTAAATCAACTGGGTTAACCCGTCAAACTTTGGATTTGTGTCATGAAAATATGATAACTAAATAGAAAAAATATTTTATATTAATGAACTAAATTAAAAAAAAATTAAAAAGAAAAAGACAAAGAGAAAAAAACCTACAGGAAGCAAAAAATTAATGAAGAAATATAAAATTTGATTCAATTGGGTTAATCCATTAAACCTAGATTCTGTGTCATAAAAGTCTAATAATTAAAACAGAAAAAATTTATTATTAAGAAACTATAGATAAAAAAAAAAAAGCATCAGGTTTTTCACTATGGACTGCAAAGTGCAATCCATAGTAAAAAACTTTAAAAAAAAGAAAAAAAGGAAAATAAAGGCATACATCACATGTCAATTTGTTTCTTAAATAAAAAATATATAAAAAAAGTTAAGATCTAAGAGTGTTAATTCTTTTTGCAAAGATATACTCAAGAGCCTTGGATCTAGCTACAACGCTTGACTCAAGAGTAATATTTATAATATTAATAATAATATTAAACTTATATGACTCAAGTTTAAGTAAGTCTGACTGCAACACTGAACTCGGGAGCCTTAAATGTGAATATGGCTAGAAAGTTGTGTCATAAAAGTGTGATAATTAAATAGATTAATTAAAAAAATAAAAAAAACTACCAGGAATAAAAAAACTAATGAAGAAAAAAAATTTGAATTAACTTGATTAACCCCTCAAAACAGGTTAACCCGTTAAATCTAAGATTAATGTCATAAAAGTTTGATAACTAAATAGAAAAAAAAAATTAACAAGTTAATCCATTATTAACTGGGTTAACCTATCAAACCAGGTTAACCTGTCAAGCCTAAGATACGTGTCATAAAAGTCTGATAATTAAATATAAAAAAAATTTAACATTAACAAATTAAATTAAATTAAAAAAATTAATTAAAAAGAAAAAAATTTCGGGTTAACTCTTCAAACCAGACTAATCTGTCAAACCCGAGATCCGTATCATGAAAATCTAATAACTAAATAAAAAGCTTTTTAACATTAACAAACTAAATTAAACAAAAAAAAATTATTAAAAAAAAACACAAAGAAAAAGGCAAAAAAAATAAAAACCCTATAAAACAAAATTAAATAAAAACAGGAAAAAAAATAAAAAAACCAAATTTTTTTAAATAAAAAAAAGCCAGCTCAGCATTTTATTATGTACTGCATTTATGCGTATATGTTATAATAATAATAATATGACTTGGGCTTAAATCTGTATCCAGAGCGAGTGAAAGGATAGTGAGTCTGAGAATTTTGGATAGTGGGCCAAAGATTCCAAAGGTTCCAGAAGAACTTCTTACTAGTGAAAAGAAGAACCAGAAATGCTACAATCCCTTGGTGGTCTCAATCGGTACTTATCACCTTTCGGATGTGCAATGAAGCTCAAGAATGGGGAGAGTTTGAAGGATCCAATGACACGCAAGTTTGTCCAAGAAATTGAAAAGAAACAAAAATATAAAGATAAATTATAACAGGAGGTAGAAAAGGCGGCTGGAAAAGTGAGGGGATTCTATGATAAGAGTTTAATAGAAGAGATCGGTGAAGAGGACTTCGCCAAGATGATGTTTATTGATGGCTGCTTCGTTGTCGAATTCATCCATTGTGTCACAAGCAAGTATGATGATTTGCACATGAGTGATCAGGAGGTTGCTGATGTGAAACGGGACCTATTATTACTGGAGAATCAGCTCCCTTATTCAGTCCTGGATTTGTTGATGAACCTGAGGTTCACAGAAGAAGAAAAGAAGAACAGGATTGATGAATTTCTCATAAATCACTTTCAATGTTGGCCCTGGCATCTGTTTGTTTTTGGATATCCCTGATATGTTTTTGCTGCTGCTGTTGTTTTTTCTCTCAGGGTAAGCCTTCGCCGCCATCAGCACCTAAAATTAAAAAGCGGACTAGTGGTGATAAACAACACTCTGCAGGCCCTGCACATCTTCTTGAACTTAATTAAGTTTATGATTTTTTTTTTTTTAAATTTAAAACTCTTTTTTTTCCCCAGCTTTGTATTGTATATTTGTACAAAAATGCAAGGAGCACAGAAAAGTTGTGCTATTTAGTTGCCATACTCTACATCACAGTAAAATTAAAAAAATATAAATATAAATAAAAAGTGACTATCTAGTTCATAGTAATTAAAAATATTAATTGGATTTTTGAATAAAAAGCTGGTTATACAAAAAAAAAAAATACCTAAAACATCCTAACTAAAATAAATTATATCTAAGTCTTGAATTTGTGATGGTGTTTTAGGCTTTCTAATTGTTTGCTAAACCAAACATGAGTTTAATGAGTGATTGGGTCAAGGGCTAGCCTTGAAGCTCAATCCCCACTTCTAAAGCTGGGTTTTTATCTACGATGATTTTTATTTTTTAAAATATAATTAATTTTTTATCTAAAAATCTCTGAAATATAATTAATTTTTTTAATAACCAATTAAATGACAGTAATTTTTTTTTTTACTTTCTTTTACATAATCATGATTATGAAGATGTTCTCTGTAATAGATATGTAGGTAATTTATCAAATCATGTGAATTTATATATTATTAGCTTTTATTTATTTTATTTATTATCTTTTCATTTATGCCTCTGTCTTAATGTTATCTGAAAATTTCCATTGTATTTCAATTAATTTCATCATGTTTTCAATTTTTCTTCTCTTGGCTCATTTCCAGTAATCACACTGCAGTTGATGAATAGGCATTCTTTGATGTCTCAATTGACCTTAAGAGTTTTTTTTTTAAATAAATAAATAAATAAAAATGCAATCATGTATCCATTCCTTAACCATATTATAATTCATAAAAATTGCCTCCATCACGACTAATTGAAAATAATTAATGTGTAGAAATTAATAAAACATAAAAAAAAAATATATATATATATATATATATAACAATTCAAAAAATCAATCAACCAACAATTATATTTTACCGATAATTTGATAACCTTATGTAAAATCCATCAGGCCAGATTTTAAATCCTTTAGCTAAAGCAGATAGGTGAAAGAGAAAAAGTTTTTGCAGTGTCTTCCTTTATTCCATCTCATAGAGCTACCCACTCTACCCACTTTAATACAAACTAGCTACCCCCTCTTCGTACAAACTAGCTACCCCCTCTTCGTACAAACTAGCTACCCCCTCTTCGTACCCATATATTACAGAAAAAGGTATGGTAACAAAATACACCACTATATGAGTTACCCAAGGTTCTTGCTTAGAGTCGCATACTAAAAAACTTTGTGTATTTGTGATTGCGCTATTTGCTGAATGCTTATATATGCTAAAGTATGAAGTAGAAATAACTCTTGATTTCTTAATGGTTGGTGTGCAGCTTGGACCTTATTGAGTACTAACATTCATTGAGAGCGGAAACAATCTCTATAAATAATTTTATGTTATTCCTTAATAATCTATAATACGTATAGCAAAGTCAATGTTTTAATTAAGCTTGTCCTTAAATTCTACCCCAGTCTCTCGACAAAGAATTTATTTCCAAGCTTTTTTCTTTGAAAAAGAAATTCTGTCCAAGCTTATTAAGCACAAAAAGAAAACGAATGAAAACACAGGTTACGCAGCCTGTAGGGCTCGACTTCTATTATTTCATCATCACAAAAGATTGGAGAAACAAAAGTTTGTTCTATATATGCTCTTTAATTTTCTTGCACTTTGAGCATCGAACAATCCAATCTTTATCTCCCCTACACGCATTTCTCATGTTGTTAGTGTATATTTCTACCTGGAAATCTTGAAACATATATTCTTTAACACTTATCTGCGTTTTGGACTGCGTACAATTACTTGGGATTTTTTTAATAATTACCATTCTATAATTTGTGCATTGGAAAATGGTAACCAGCCATCATAAATGAGATACCAATGTAAGAAACTAAGCAGATATATTTCGATTTTGCAAGCGGTATATGTAGTATTTTGACAAAGTAATCACACTAACTAATGACAATTTAATTTCTTCTGGTTTATTCACAGTGCTATCATGCAACCTACCACTTCAATTTGATGTCAAGAAACTTAACCGTTAGGTTTGATGCTACACTGCAAATTTTATTGCTGAAGCTGTCTCCAGTTGAGGAACACGTTTTAGACAAGAGCACAACAGTTAAATCATCAAAGCTCAACTTCCAAGTAAGGTAAGAACATTCTAGTTCCTAACTTGGCATTTAATAGACCCGTAGTGACCTGTTCGTGATATGCATTGGAAGTGCAGATAAATTCTTTTGTTCACAATATCCTTTGCTCAGTAAATATCTGTGCTTCTAATGGGAGAAACACACATTTTAGTCTCAGAAAATGGATGGTTGGAATCCATAATGAGCGTTGAGTGGACAGACACCACGAGCCAGAAGCAAGGGCCTGGAATTATTCCAAGGGTTCCAAAGATATTTAGTGGGATTGAATCGAACAAGAAATGTTACGAACCCATGGTGGTCTCCATAGGTCCTTCAAACTTTCACAGATTTTCAATTAAGGACCTCCATTCATTTTAAGACATTTCATCCACATTTCTATCCAAATCATCTTTTATATATGTAAAACGACATCATTTTGTAGGAAATTTCACGGTTTTTGTTAATTAATTCTAACAGGAGTTATAGTTGAGAACTCAAAATAAGGGTAAAATTTATACAAAAAATAGTGGATATAAAATTGATAATTTGAGGGTAGCTGTGATGTCTGCCGTAAAATTTCCCAATTTAAATGTCTTGCCTTTGTTGATTCTGAAAAAGGATAAAAAGAAATTTCTAAATATCAACAAAAGAATTTTCCATCTCAAGCTTATTCATTAATTTAAAAGGAAAACAAAGAAAGGAAAGAAAATTCATTATTAAAACTGAAACATATGACAATCATAGTTGCCCAGTGAAAAAAGGAAAGAGCACATATCGCTGATCTATTTGCCACATTTTATCCATGGATAAAGTACACGTGGAACATGCTTGCCGGTCATACTTATCCCTTCCTTGCAGCATTTCACATTTTAGCTTGGATAAAGTACACGTGGAACTCAAAATAAGCAGTGGACGAATAGATGTGATGGTGCAAAGGGATCTCCAATTACGTCATACATTCCCTGTAAAACAAAAGTTCGAGAAATAACACCAGTAAATAAATCCAATTATTCCTTTAGCTTTAGCCAACAATATTAAGCTCTACTTCCAAGCAAGCTAAAATATTCCAAACCAAAAGCTACTTCAATATTTTGAAGTCCTATATATAATGGACTCGTATCCTTTTATTGATGTGCTTGAAACAAAATAGTTAAAATCTCCTCCTTTAATAGTCTGCACGCACCAATAATGAGTGCGAATCTGCAGGAAATCGTGATCTCAAGCCATGACATAACGATGTCTTCCACCGGGCAAAGCCAGTATGGGTGTCAGGACAGCACGATAGCTGACACAAGAGAAGACATCCACTATGGATTGCTTGACAGCATGATGGCTGCCACCAATGAAGAGATCAATTTTTCCAACCTGCCAAAGTTTCCAAAGGTTCCGTCGACAATTCGTCAAATTAAACAGAACGAGGAATGCTATGATCCATCTCTTGTCTCCATCGGTCCCTATCACCATGGGAAAGATGAACTCAAGGCAATGGAGAAGCTCAAGGTTACATTCGCCCGCCAGTTTGTCAAGGATTGTGTAAATGACTTCAATCAAGAACGGTACAAAGAAAAGTACCAAGAAATGTACCGTAGGGTTGAGCAAGTGGCCAGCAGAGTAAGAAAATACTATATAGAGGATGAATCAAGCCAGCTCAAGAACAAGGAATTTGCCCAGATGATGTTTTTTGATGGTTGTTTCATTCTTCAATTCCTCTTCTGCCTGCTAAAGCAACCTGAGAAATTAAAAATGTCTAGTCACGATGTCGTTTTGGTTGCAAGGGATTTGTTCTTACTAGAGAACCAACTCCCTTATGAAGTTCTTGATGAATTGACGAGGTTGGGGTTCGGAGGAGAGAAAATAGAATTGTTTGAAGCGTTCTTCAAGCATATTCGTTCAAAGCCCACTCAGAGAGAGTCATGCAGGGAAAAGACAAAAAAAAATTTACTAACCATTTCACAAAAATTTTGCAGAATATTGTCAAGTACAAATCCAAAAGGCCAGGAAAGTGAGATGACTCCTCGTAAGCCTGCCCATCTTCTAGAACTTTTTCATTTCAAATTTGTTGGAAGCAAAGAGGTCCCCGATGCTAGTACACGGAAAAGCTGGTACAGGGATGATTCTCGTAAGACCTGGTCTGGCCGGTATTTTCCTGCCAAGGAACTTAGGAATGTTGGGATCCATTTCAAACCAAGCAAGACTAGTTTTTTCACCGATGTCGAGTTCAGGAGAACAGTACTCGCCGGAAGACTCTACATTCCTCCACTAAGCATAGATGACTCAACCAAGCCCCTGCTCTTAAACCTCGTAGCCTACGAAGCATGCCTCGGTGACATTGACAAGCTTTGGGTCACTTCTTACATATGCTTCATGGATTCATTGATTGATAACCCCGAAGATGTGAATGAGCTGCGAACAAAAGGCGTACTCTTCAGTACTCTTGGAAACGACAAACAGGTAGCAGAACTGTTCAATCAGATATCGGATTACTTAGTGCCCAATCCCTATGCTTACGTCCAGGTTAAAAGTGCCATCGAATCGCATTATAGAAACGGGTTCAAGCGATGGATCCTTCATTATAAGGGTCCTATTTATTCCTCCGTTTTAAAGTATTCATTTATATATGGCCTCATAGTAAGTGCCATAAAGGCCTACGTAGTAATAGTTCCCACAAACCCAGATCTCGGTATCTGCAAAATGCCTGCCACAAATGCTGCCCTTAACCCCTAAATACCATATTCGTGAATGAGTGTTTTCTTTCTTTTTTTCATCAACAGAGAGGATCATTTGGCTAGTCGCTATGTGTTGCGCCTCTCATGTATTATCCTATCATGAGTATACGAGGTTTTAAGCAAAACGTTTCTGTGTGTTATGACTTATTTAGAGTTCGTACATTTCTGTCTTCGATGCTCTCCATATTGTTGTTTAACCTGTTTGCGTTTTTGTTTGGTTAAGTACTTACATATAATTATTGTTAGTTATTAGAAATCAGTCTCCAAATTATTAAGTATATTAGATTTACTTAAACACCCACTACAGGCAAGAAAAATGCTCACTTTAACTCATTTATTTCTGGCATTATAACAAGTGCCATGTTAAGTCCTACGTAGCAGAATTGCAAATGCAATCCATATACGGTGACTGTATATTCATTTTCATAACTGCACAAGTAAGATTTCGCAAACACCGAGATCTGGGTTTGTGGAACCAAATTAAAAATCACTACAAAATAAAGTCTCAAAAAAGTTATATTAATTTTTTTTAAGGAAAAAAAAAACACAAAACAGAGGCTTAAATAATGGAATTTGGACCTGATCTACTGTTTCTTACTAGCGGCGATCTATCCTGTCAATAGAGTCCATTGTTGGGAATTCCGACCGGTGATGTACTGATATTTGCTCATAGAAGGCCAAACACACTGACACAATATTTAACGTGGTTCGGCAAAACCGCCTACATCCACGGGAG
>NW_011500059.1:434427-434580 GCF_000495115.2 Populus euphratica
TGGTATGGTCAAAATATAATTTTGACAACTTTCATTTTTGAGCAAAATCAAACACCACTTTAAACCGAAGGCTCTGATACAAAAGGTGGTGAGCCCTAATTAAATTACGATGTAATCCATGGATCAGCTCTGTTGGATAGGCGGTGGGCGCGC
>NW_011500059.1:434829-444633 GCF_000495115.2 Populus euphratica
ATTGTTGGGTATGCGACCAAAGTCCCACATTGGTTAGAAATGGGGAGGATCAAGGGTATATAAGGATGGACAAATATCTCCATTGGTATGAGGCCTTTTGGGTATAACCCAAGAGCAAATCCATGAGGGCTTAGACCCAAAGTGGACAATATCATACCAATGTGGAGAAAGCTGGTGTCCGTAGTCCTTACATCCATAGCTATCAAATCCCTGTTCAGTCTCTTCCGTATCAACATTATGTTGATGAATTCTTCTAATATTATTCTGTAAGAAGTGCTACCATTATGTTAAGCACTTTCCTTTCCTTATAGTAATTAGGAAAATTATCGATCAGCTTTTTACGTTTTATAGAATGTATTTTTTTTTTTCGGGATAGTTAGCAATAAGAGGGTTAATGGCTTCTAGTTAACTGGGCAAAAACAGGGATGTTCTGACTTTGTTAACGCCACAATCCAAATAAAGAGGTCGTTACCACCATAAGCAGAGTTCATTCACTACTGTGCCACCTCTCATATATTTGGGGCTAAACAATTCAACTCCCCATGTTCAAATCGTGGATCTCGACCTTCTGTGCAATACAAGAAACCACGTAAGAGGGGGACTAAAAAGAAAAATTAAATTAATATTTTTTAGATTGATTTAATATGTGAATATAAAAAACACTATTTTTATATATTTTCAAGTAATTTTTTTTAAAAAAATATTATGCATTACACTATACCAAACACACAAACAAATCGTTAGTTCCTTACAATGTGTCATAGGTTATGCCAAAACATTCTCTTGAACATTTGGGAACAGATTCCATGGAGGTCAAAAACTGGGATTTTATTCTGGTTAACTAATAAACAAAAACAAAACCAATTTCATCTTTCAGGTAGTTCTTTAGATAATAGAGCAAGCACTTACTTTAATATGTTGATTCCAAAAGAAGCAAAATTTGAGTAACTTACTTATTACAAAAAAGAAAAGAGACATTTTTATGGGAAGACATGTAGCTAGCTTGCTCTCTATTGCTTACTTTATCTAAAGATTAAAGACATATAATGAAGTATTCCTGCCAATCTTTGTCCCTCCCACGCATTTCACATGCTACTCTGCAAAACTCAAATGTAATTTCATATTTCTGTCTTAAGACCAATCCGAACGCTAATATCATGTCTGTTTGATCTTCAATTAAGTTTTAGTGGTGTCTGTTCATTAATTTGTTCTGTTTTCTCAAGTGCAAAACATGAACTTTAAAAGAAGTAGAGAAAGTACAAAAAATGTAAAGCATCTAAGTTTGATTTCCACATAAGAAATTCAATGAACTGTGGGTAACTTGTTACATTATCAACACCATCATAAATGTTATATTTTTTTTTATCTTGTTTCCAAGATTCAAAAATTATTAAAGAAAAATAATTTATTTATAGAAAAATATGCTCTTTGATAAACTCAAATAAAAAAAGTAACTCATTTTTCAAAAAAAATACAAAAAAATTGCAAAATAAATTTAACGTAAATATTGTCATGATGAAACATCTCCAATATGCCCTAATTGTCAATCATATTACAGGTCATATGATTTAAATGATTTTGAAAAATAAAAAAATAATATGAAATTAAAAATAAAAATTATATAAAATTTAATATGATACAGCAATTAGTGCATTTTAATTCAAATAAATAGAATTCGGAGCATTAGATACTCCTGATGAAGTCTTTCCCCTCTTCGTATGTTCTTGTGAAGACTATATTCTCATTAACATAATTGAAGTCTTATTTATATTTTTTTTCTGAGAAGAAAATTAGTCTCACATCACACACAAAATAAATTTAAATCAGTGATTTTTTTAGAAATTTCAACTGATGAGATTGCTGGTTCAATTTTCTCATGTAGCAATGAGGAGATCTTTAAATCCATAAGGAAGGATGAGGGGAAAAAGACTAGAAACAGCCACTTCCAGGACCGGAGATTCCAAATCCATTTATGGTGCCTGTATATTAATTTTCATAACTGCACAAGTAAAATTTTAAAATCCAACTCAAAGTTATTGCAAATGCCGAGATCTGGGTTTGTAGAACCAAAATAAAAATCACTACAAAATAAAGTACCAAAAAGTTGCATTAATTTTATTTTAAGGGAAAAAAAAACACAAAACATCGGCATAAATAATGGAATTTGGAGTTGGAAAACAATCCTCAATAAGCATCGCTCTTTTCCTACGACTTGGGCGCAAAGTATATCCAAATGGGACCTGATCTACTGTTTCTTACTAGCGTTGATCTATCCTGTCAATATAGTCCATGGCTATCAAATCCGCATTCATTCTTTTCTGCATCAATCATTATGTTGTTGAATTCTTCGAATACTGATCTCTAAGAAGTGCTCCCATTATGTTAATCACTTTCCTTTCCTTACAGGAATTAGGAAAATTAGTTTCTTGTTTAATCGATCATCATTATTCATTTTATAGAATGTAATTTTGTTTTATTTTCTTGGGATAGTTAGCAATAAGAGGGTTAGTGGCTTTTGGTTAGCTGGACATAAACAGGGATGTTCTGACTTAGTTAACGCCAGAATCCAAATGAGGTGTCGGTTACCACCATAAGCAGAGTCCATTAACTATTGTGCCACCTCTCAAATTTTTGGGGGTAAACAATTCGACTCCCCATGTTCAAATCGCGGATGGAACCCTAAACCTTCTATGTAATATAAGAAACCAAGTAGGGTGTGGGTAAAAAAAAAATTAAATTGATATTTTTTTTAGTGTTTTTAAATAATTTTAATATATATTTATATAAAAGTGAAAATTCTTTTTAAAAAACATCATACATTACAGTATATCAAAAAAAGTGACGACTTGAAGGTCGATTGGTCGATGTCTGTCGCGGCCTTTTTCCGGTCAAATTAGCCGGTGAAAAAGTGTGAAATTGCCGGGGTTTTGCTCAGGGGGAGGCGATGCACAATTCTGTGGTGGTTTGACGGCTTGAGACGGCCGGAAATGGGAGATCCGTGGAGAGAGAGAGAATCGCCGGCGAGAGGAGAGAGAAGCTCTGGGTTTTGATCTGGTGTGGACGAGTGTATGGTGCACTCCTGCGTCTGAAGGCTGTGAACTCATCAACAGAGAGGATCATTTGGCTAGTTGCTATGTGTTGCACCTCTCATGTATTATCCTATCATATGAGTATACGAGGTTTTAAGCAAAACGTTTCTGTGTGTTATGACTTATTTAGAGTTCGTACATTTCTGTCTTCGATGCTCTCCATATTGTTGTTTAACCTGTTTGCGTTTTTGTTTGGTTAAGTACTTATAATTATTGTTAGTTATTAAAAATCAGTGTCCAAATTATTAAATATATTAGATTTACTTAACATCCACTGCAAGCAAGAAAAAGTTTCACTTTAACTCATTTATTTCTGGCATTATAACAAGTGCCATGTTAAGTCCTATGTAGAAGAATTGCAAATGCAATCTATTTATGGTGCCTGTATATTAATTTTCATAAGTGCACAAGTAAAATTTTAAAATCCAACTAAAAGGTATTGCAAATGCCGAGATCTGGGCTTGTGGAACCAAAATAAAAATCACTACAAAATAAAGTCCCAAAAAGTTGCATTAATTTTTTTTTCAGGCAAAAAAAAAAACACAAAACATAGGCGTAAATAATGGAATTTGGGCATTAATTTTATTTTAAGGGAAAAAAAACACAAAACATCGGCGTAAATAATGGAATTTGGAGTTGGAAAACAATCCTCAATAAGCATAGCTCTTTTCCCACGACTTGTGCGCAAAATATATCCAAATGGGACCTGATCTACTGTTTCTTACGAGCGTTGATCTATCCTGTCAATATAGTCCATAGCTATCAAATCCGTATTCAGTCTTTTCTGCATCAATCATTATGTTGTTGAATTCTTCGAATACTGATCTCTAAGAAGTGCTCCCATTATGTTAATCACTTTCCTTTCCTTACAGGAATTAGGAAAATTAGTTTCTTGTTTAATCGATCATCATTATTCATTTTATAGAATGTAATTTTGTTTTATTTTCTTGGGATAGTTAGCAATAAGAGGGTTAGTGGCTTTTGGTTAGCTGGACATAAACAGGGATGTTCTGACTTTGTTAACGCCAGAATCCAAATAAAGAGGTCGTTACCACCATAAGCAGAGTCCATTAACTATTGTGCCACCTCTCAAATTTTTCTGGGGTAAACAATTCGACTCCCCATGTTCAAATCGTGGATGGAACCCTAAACCTTCTATGTAATATAAGAAACCAAGTAGGGTACTGCGGGTAAAAAAAAATTCTATGTAATATAAGAAACCAAGTAGGGTGTGGGTAAAAAAAAAATTAAATTGATATTTTAAATTAATATTTTTTAGATTGATTTAATATATTAATATAAAAAACACTATTTTTATATATTTTCAAGTAATTTTTTTTAAAAAAATATTATGCATTACACTATACCAAACACACAAACAAATCGTTAGTTCCTTACAATGTGTCATAGGTTATGCCAAAACATTCTCTTGAACAATTGGGAACAGATTCCATGTAGGTCAAAAACTGGGATTTTATTCTAGTTAACAAATAACAAAAACAAAAACCAATAAGCTTTTACTTTTATTTTTATAATTATCAATTGATTTATTAATAAAACAGTTATTTAGATAATAGAATAAGCATTTACTTTAATATGTTGATTCCAAAAGAAGCAAAATTTGAGTAACTTACTTATTACAAAAAAGAAAAGAGACATTTTTATGGGAAGACATGTAGCTAGCTTGCTCTCTATTGCTTACTTTATCTAAAGATTAAAGACATATAATGAAGTATTACTGTCAATCTTTATCCCTCCCACGCATTTCACAAGCTAGTCTGCAAAACTCAAATGATAGACACAGACGCGCAGACACAGATGGTTTTCTCCATACAAACGCAAATTTCATCTGCAAATATATATACTATTTACTGAATGATGATTTCATATTTCATATTACGTCTGTTTGATCTTCAATTAAGTTTTAGTTGTGTCTGTTCATTAATTTGTTCTGTTTTCTCCAGCCCTAAACATGAACTTTAAAAGAAGTAGAGAAAGTACAAAAAATGTAAAGCATCTAAGTTTGATTTCCACATAAGCAATTCAATGAACTGTGGGTAACTTCTTACATTATCGACGTACACCATCATAAATATTATATACTGTTTTATCTTGCTTCCAACATTCAAAAATTATGAAAGAAAAATAATTTTTTTATAAAAAATATTCTCTTTGATAAACTCAAATAAAAAAAGTAACTCATTTTTCAAAAAAAATTAGAAAAAAAATTGCAAAATAAATTTAAGGTAAATGTCATGATGAAACATCTTCAATATGCCCTAATATTTGTCAATCATATTAAAGGTCGTCTGATTTAAATGATTTAGAAAAATAAAAAAATGATATAAATTTAAAAATAAAAATGATATAAAATTTAATATGATATACGTACCAATTAGTGCATTTTAATTCAAATAAATAGAATTCCGAGCATTAGATACTCCTGATGAAGTCTTTCCCCTCTTCGTATACTCTTGTCAATATTATGTTAACTCATTAACACAATTGAAGTCTTATTTATATTTTTTTTAGAAGAAAATTAGTCTCTTTACTCAAACATGAATGGTTCTTAATTTTTTTTCCATTTTTTTAAATTGTTTTAAAAAAATTACCTTTCAATTTTGTTTTCTTACCACATGTCATTTCAGATTATTCATTACTGACCACATGTCATTTCAAAAACATAAACCCATTTTTTTATTGACCACATGTCATATCAAATTAATTATTACTATAAATAAAAAAATTGAGATTAAATTATATTTATTTAATGGAAAAAAATCTAAAATCTAATCGAATTGAGATAGAAAAGTTGAGGTCACATTTATCAAACACCAAGACTACAAGAATTGCCTTTAACATTTCTTGATGCATCCGACTCGCCTGAAATTTCTCAATATTCAAAGCATTTAGATTTGTTTATTTTTATATTTTTAAAATATTTTTAGAAATTAAATTTTTTATTTTAAATTAATTTTTTTGATATTTTTAGATTATTTAGATATACTGATATTAAAAATAATTTTTAAAATAAAAATTATTATTTTAATATTTTTTTAAATAAAAAACATTTTGATAAAATAACTGTAATTATATTTTTAAATTTCTCTAAATGAAAATATGGTGATTTGCCTTGAACAGTTTGTGAGGTGGGTTAAGCAAATACTTCTTTTGACGAGTGAAAGAAAACTAGACTAAGCGTGGGTTGCGTTATAGATTAAAAAGTATTATAATTTTTTATTTTATCAATAAATAAACTCAAAACTTAATAGAAGATTTTCGAGGCATAGTGTCAACCTCTTTGATGGTTTATCCACTCCATGAATTTCATGAAATTAGGATGAAAAGATCTTGTTTTGTCAATTCTTTTTGGCTTTCCTGGATTTTATATAAAAAGAAAATCGAGGGACCAAGCAAGTCATTTCCCTAAATCAAATTTTAGTTCATCCAAAAAAAAGTGGATCAAATTTCAGCAGAAGGACAAATTAATTAAGATTCAAGAACTTGGAGGATATAACATGTGTTTTACCTGAGACTAACATATCCGAGTTTCTACATCATGCAACTTCATTGAATAATATATAGAAACGCTCGATAAATGTGTTCTCTTTCGTAATTAAATAGTTGCAAAAACTTTTCCTAGGCTTAGAATCCCTTCCATTATGGCAGGAAAACACTAATAATATAACGTTCGTCCGTCCAAAATTCTAACTTTATATTGGTTATGATAGTTTTAACTTGGTTCACTTGTTAAAAACATGACCATGCGACATGACCATGCTTTGGAGAACAAAGTAAGCCCAACTTCCAAGTTAATAGAACACTTGCTGAATCTTACTGATGCTTTGATTTGTTTTATTTGTTTTTATAAATATTTCAATGTGTCTTCAAATCCAATCCTAGTCAATCGACAAAGGAATTTCTTCCCAGGCTTTTTTTTTTAAAAACAATTCTGTCCTAGCTTATTTAGCACAAAAAGAAAACGAATGAAAACATATGTTGAAGATTGGTAGGGCTCGACTTCTATTCTTTTTCTCACACTGAAGATTGGAGAAACAAAAGTTTGTTCCATGTATGTTCTTTAATTTACTTGCACTTTGAGCATGGAACAATCCAAATCTTTATCTCTACTAAAGGCATTTCACATGTTATTAGTATAATTGCTGTCTGCAAATTTTGAAACATGTATACATTCTTGACACTTATCTACATTTTGAACTTCAACCATAAAATCCAAAATGTAAGTACACATGATTGGATTTATTCAGAGGGTTAGATGGTATCCTTATTTGGATTAGAAATTGACGTGGCGAAAACATATAAAAAGAACACCGCCTTTTTAATGTAGTCTGCTCGAATCCACAAACAATATTAAAGTACCCAAATCCACGAGTAACAAGTATGTTTCCGTAAGAGAATTATTATTCCAAAATCAAAAGTGTTTTTCTGAGTGGGTTGCTGCTAGTATTTATAAGCTTGCCATCCCTAATCCTACTCAAATACAACTTACGGAATTAAATAGGAAAATTAAGGGGTAAAAGGAAAATCCCCCATCAAAGAAGACTTGTGTCCTTAGTTCACGTCCTAGGTAATACAGAAATAAAAGAGGCACTAAAGGCCCAACTAAGAATATAAGTTTAATAAGGAAAGTGATGCTAATTGTTTTTAAGGAAAAACAAAACACAAAACAGAGGCCTAAAAAAAATTAGTTTAATAGAGCACTTGCTCTAATCTAAAAGCTACTTCAATTTTAAGTGATCGTCCTAAATAATATATATTGATGGTAAATAAATAAGCTACTTCAATACTCTTTGATGGTTTATCCATCATATGAATTTCATGAAATTAGGATGAAAAGATCTTGTATTGCCAATTCTCCTTGGCTTTCCTGGATTTTATATAAAAAGAAAATTGAGGGACCAAGCAAGTCATTTCACTAAATCAAATTTTAGTTCATCCAAAAACAACTAGATAAAATTTTAGAAATTGTGATTTCATCAAATGCTAAAGTATGAATTAAAAATAACTCTTGATTTCTTAATGGTTTGTTATGCTAGCTTGGACCTTGTTGAGCAGTGACATTCAATGAGAACACAATGAATATTCATATATGATTTTATATTATCTATTTTCTAATGATCTATAATAAGTCACTCTTTTAAGCTGCCAGATTTTAAACCCTTTAACAGAATGGAGATGTGAACAGGAAAAGGGTGGAACCTGTCTTTAAATCCAATCCCAGTCTCTCGACAAAGGAATTTCTTTCCAGGCTTTTTTTTTTTTAAATAAATAAATAAATTCTGTCCAAGCTTATTTAGCACAAAAGGAAAACGAATGAAAACATATGTTGCAGCCTGGTAGAGCCCGACTTCTATTCCTGTCACACGCTAAAGGCTGGAGAAACAAAAGTTTGTTCTAAATATATGTGTTCTTTAATTTTCTTGCACTTTGAGCATGGAACAATCCAATCTTTATCTCTCCTAAATTACGGCATTTCACATGGTATTATTTCTAAAACACACCCTTGGAATTGATCTTTTTGCTTTTTAATTTTTCCGTAGCAACAAATGAGCAACGAAACATTGGCATTTTTGTTTATATTTTTACATAACTGCAAATGAGTAAGGAAGAAATAAGAAATGGTCCAACGAAATTTTTGTCTAAAAAGTTCTTAAACGGAACCTAAAGCAACAGTGCGCATAGTCAATGTAGTTATTAAGGGACAAACATGATATAAGATTTATATAAAATAATTATTGAATTCTCAATTAATTATTTAAATTCTAGAATTAAAATATTTCTTAGAAATGGTCATGAGTTTGTATTTTATCTACTCCATTCTTCTAAATAAATAATTAAGTGAATTAAAAAAATATCATAGGGTGGTTCTCATATGCAGATTTTAAGTTTAAAAAACGTTTATTCATAAAAGTGTGTTGGAAAAAGAATTAATAAAAAAATCACTGCTGAAGCTCTTAAAATATTTATAGGTATAATTGGGTGCCTTGATTATTTCCCGACACCATATGTGGCTTCCGTGCTATACTGCTATGTAGGCTTTAATGGTGAGAAAATTTTATAGAATTCGGAAAGTAGCTATATATGTATATATAAAAGCCTATGTCATGACGAGTAAGATATATTCGATGAAGATAGTGAAAGTGAAAAAAAAAAATAATGAAGAAAGTATTGATAATTACCTAAAGAATAATATATAATTTCTTCTTATTCGTGAAACTTATTACATGGCAAAAAGAAATGAGCCATTAAATTCTTCAAATGACTGCGAGTGAGTTTTTCATGCGAGTTAGAGTTGATAGAAGGAAGTCGGCAGTGAATAGGAGAGACGTTTGCCAAAGGTAAAACCAACGGCAGCTTTGTAGTTATGTTTTTGGATGTTAGAGGTCGACAATATATGCATTTATCTTTCGAAACGACCATTGATCAGCTTTAGACGGCAAAATTTGCTCCACCTCCAAGTAAAGCTAAAATACTTGTTCCAAAATTGCAGCTACTTCAAAATCAAGCTATATATAGCTTTTCTAGAGTCTTCGTTATAATATTATATAATCGTATCCTATTGTTCATGTGCGCTAATTAATGGAGTAGAAAAGTACTGTTAGCAATGTCCAAAACTGTTAACAATGATGCCCGTTCTGCTTCCTCTAAAAATTGTGAGTGGCTGATACAGATAAAAAATGCTGGGGCGCAAGAG
>NW_011500059.1:446637-450552 GCF_000495115.2 Populus euphratica
GTAGCGAAGTCACTCTTTTAAGCTGCCAGATTTTAAACCCTTTAACAGAATGGAGATGTGAACAGGAAAAGGGTGGAAAATCCAATCCCAGTCTCTCGACAAGGGAATTTCTTTCCAGGCCTTTTTTTTTAAAAAAAAAATAAATAAATTCTGTCCAAGCTTATTTAGCACAAAAGGAAAACGAATGAAAGCATATGTTGCAGCCTGGTAGAGCCCGTCTTCTATTCTTCTCTCACACTAAAGACTGGAGAAACAAAAGTTTGTTCTAAATATATGTGTTCTTTAATTTTCTTGCACATGGAACAATCCAATCTTTATCTCTCCTAAATTACGGCATTTCACATGGTATTATTTCTAAAACACACCCTTGGAATTGATCTTTTTGCTTTCTAATTTTTCCGTAGCAACAAATGAGTAACGAAACATTGGCATTTTTGTTTATATTTTTACATAACTGCAAATGAGTAAGGAAGAAATAAGAAATGGTCCAATGAAATTTTTGTCTAAAAAGTTCTTAAACGGAACCTAAAGCAACAGTGCGCATAGTCAGTGTAGTTATTAAGGGACAAACATGATATAAGATTTATATAAAGTAATTATTGAATCCTCAATTAATTATTTAAATTCTAGAATTAAAATATTTCTTAAACATGGTCATGAGTTTGTATTTTATCTACTCCATTCTTCAAAATAAATAATTAACTGAATTAAAAAAAATATCATAAGGTGGTTCTCATATGCAAATTTTAAGTTTAAAAAACGTTTATTCATAAAAGTGTGTTGGAAAAAGAATTAATAAAAAAAATCACTGCTGAAGCTCTTAAGATATTTATGGGTATAATTGGGTGCCTTGATTATTTCCCAACACCATATGTGGCTTCCGTGCTATACTGCTATGTAGGCTTTAATGGTGAGAAAATTTTATAGGATTCGGAAAGTAGCTATATATGTATATATAAAAGCCTATGTCATGACGAGTAAGATACATTCGATGAAGATAGTGAAAGTGAAAAAAAAAAATAATGAAGAAAGTATTGATAATTACCTAAAGAATAATATATAATTTCTTCTTATTCGTGAAACGTATTATATGGCAAAAAGAAATGAGCCATTAAATTCTTCAAATGACTGTAAGTGAGTTTTTCATGCGAGTTAGAGTTGATAGAAGGAAGTCGGCAGAGAAGAGGAGAGAGGTTTGCCAAAGGTAAAACCAACGGCAGCTTTGTAATTATGTTTTTGGATGTTAGAGGTCGACAATATATGCATTTATCTTTCAAAACGACCATTGATCAGCTTTAGACGACAAAATTTGCTCCACCTCCAAGTAAAGCTAAAATACTTGTTCCAAAATTGCAGCTACTTCAATATCAAGCTATATATAGCTTTTCTAGAGTCTTCGTTGTAATATTATATAATCGTATCCTATTGTTCATGTGCGCTAATTAATGGAGTAGAAAAGTACTGTTAGCAATGTCCAAAACTGTTAACAATGATGCCCGTTCTGCTTCCTCTAAAAATTGTGAGTGGCTGATACAGATAAAGAATGCTGGGACGCAAGAGACCACTACTCATGATGACAACCAACGGAAAGGGCCAGATTTCCAAAGGGTTCCACAAACCTTTCGTAGTATTCAACAAAACAGCTATTGTTACGATCCATCGGTGGTCTCCATTGGTCCCTATCACCATGGGAAGGAAAAACTAGAGGAAATGGAGAAGCTCAAGGTGACATACGCTCGCGAGTTCGTCAAAGATACTGAAAAACCCCTTGATGAAACATACACAGAGGTGGACGCAATGCTAAGCATTGCAAAAAATCGCTATCCAGAAGAAGCAAGAAGAGGTTTCAACGATGAGCGATTAGCCAAGATGATGTTTATTGATGGCTGCTTCATTCTTCAATTCCTCTTCTGCCTCCATAAGCCTGGAAATCTGAAGATGAGTAGTCACGATGCTGCTTTGGTAACAAAGGACTTGTTCTTACTCGAGAACCAACTCCCTTTTGAAGTTCTCAACAAACTGATGAGTTTCAGAAACCTGGATCACAAAGCTTGGATGAAAATTCTTACAGATTTCTGCGATCAAGTTCGTGCCTTTCCTGCTGGAACAGAGCTGAAGGAAAAGATGACAAAAATTTTTCGTGGATTGCAAAAATCATTAACGATACGGAATCCCCAAGGTATCGCACGTGATCAGCCTGCACCTGCAGCCCATCTTCTGGAACTTTTACATAAGCAGTTTTGCCCTGGAACGATTTTATCAGAAAACTCTGAGAAGAGTTCGTGCAAGAACAATTCTCAAAAGAACTGGTACCGTTATTATCCCGCTGAGGAGCTTAGGAACATTGGCATCCATTTCAAGCCAAGCAAGACTGCTCTATTCACCGATGTCCAGTTCAAACGGAGATGGCTGATCACCCGAAGTCTCTATATTCCTCCATTAAGAATAGATAGCTCTACCAAGTCCTTGCTTTTAAACTTGGTGGCCTATGAAGCATGCCTTGGTGCTTCCAATGAATCTCGGGTCACTTCTTACGTATGCTTCATGGATTCACTGATTGATACCCCTAGAGACGTGCAGGTGCTGCGATCGAAGGGCATACTACTCAACACTCTAGGAAGTGATGAACAAGCCGCAGAACTCTTCAACCAGATTGCCAGCCATTTGATACCCGATCCTTATGCTTACATTCAGGTTAAGTCCAGCATTGAAAAGGAGCATAGGAAAGTCATAAGGAAATGGGTAGCCATGTGGCTGCGACTTTATTTTAATAGTCCATGGACATTTATTGCATTTGTTGCTGCAACTTTCACCATCATACTAACTGCCATTCAGACCTATATGGCACTATTCCCTCTCAAGGATCGGTGATAGCTCCAAGTGCAAACCCTGAGTTTCCATGTGCTAAAGGTATCAGTTTCCGGAATAATGTGTGTTCTTGTTAGATTTCTTGCTGTTAAGAGTGTGAATTACTTTTCCATCAAACTTGAATTGAGCTATTGTCTCATTTGGTTATGAGATTATATTAGAATGTTTTTCACTTGATAAATTTGGCTTGTATTCCATTTATGATCTATCTTAATAAAATCAAGACTTTCTTTTCAACTCTAATTCTCATGATGTTGTTGCTTATGTTGAATTCAAGGTACAAGAAAAAATGAAATCAAAAGTTAAATTATAATTTTAAAAGAAATTGGGATCAAAGTTCAAAAGAAATTTAGAATTTAAGGATCAAAATATAAGGAATGGAAGTTTGAAAAGGTATACTTTGGAACTTTGTTTCAAACATTAGGTTGAAGCACTGACAAAATGTTCTGAACATCCAAGTAACATAGAGACCATGTTGTAAAAGAAAAAGGTTTGCAGGAACATCAACTTCTTTGGCAGCGATTAAGAAGTAGCTCAACTCTTGAACACGATAGGCGGAATGCGTTTGTTAACGAGCAGCGCACCTTGTTAACAAACATAGACACGCCTGAACCCGGACTTGTATGGGTTGTCAAGAGTTAAACGAATAGGCAATCCAAGGTCTGTTAGTAGTGAAACTATGTCCTGAGTGATTCAGGGCCTAGAGAACTATTGCAGACACCCATCAACTTTCCTTGCTGTAATTGGTGCAACGCTGGGATTTTTCTTGGGTTCCATTCAGACTTCCTCCGCTGTAAAGTCTTATAACCATACAGAGAAGCCATAATTTTGGCATAGGTCCTTTCTGGAGCCCAGCAAGCATTTGATTATATTGTCATCGTTGTATTAGCAAATGTTTGTAGTAAGTGGGTGTTTCATTCGTGGTACCTGTCTGGCTCTGTGAACCAATCGTGTATATCTGAAGATCGATCGATTTCTCAAAGTGATGATGTTCTTTCCTGTTATTTATCAATAACAAATTAAAGCAATTATATGTAACCGGGTTTA
>NW_011501651.1:0-27261 GCF_000495115.2 Populus euphratica
TTTTGTAATGCTAAAGTTTTACTTCCATTAATATCTTATTTATGCCTTTCATTTTCTTTTCTTTACTTAGTTAACTTTTATTTTATTTATGTTCTTATCTTGTTTATTTATATTTCTCTCTTTCATTATGTTTAGCCAAGTTTATTATGTCAAGGTGAAAAGGTAACACTAATGATGTAAGAAAAAGTATAGTGTAAACTCAATATGAACTTTAATGTTTGATATGAACATGTTTTGTATTTGTTATTTTGTTCACTCTAAATACTTTGCTTATTGAATGGTTAATCTAGATTTATATTGTATAACATTTGGTACAACAAATACTTAGCACTTTCATAGCCCAACCATATGGTATAACTTACATTTTGTGCTATGAAAACAATTTGATTTGTTGTTAACATAAGTTATAATTATGAATGCCTGATAATATTTACAAGTACTAGCATTATTCTAAAAAAATAACTAATATAATCATGTTAACAATTTATAATCTGATTGGAACCTTCTTTGTATGTGGTTTTCAATTGAATAATAAGAGTTTATACTATACTTGTTTCAAATACCATTAGTGAATCCTTTAACTTTGACATTTGTTGTTATCATTATGTAATCCTTATATTGATCTTCTATCTTAAAGTTCTTATCAACTTCTTCTTCTTGTGGTTATTTATAATTTATACAATTAACCTCCATGTCGTTTGACCTTGGTCTTGCTGGGTTATTTATTACTTTAACATTCCTACACTTGGAAAAAGACATCAATCTTTTGGTCGTGTCAAGTTTTTAGTGCTGTTGTCGAGGAAGTAAGTTCTTGTACAAATTATAGTATTTATTTTATTTTCTCTTTTCACTTTTCTTGTATCTAACTTTGTTTTCTTTTCTTTTTCTTTCTTTTTCCTTTTATTTTATTCATACATGACACGACCAAAAGATTGTTGTCTTCTTCCAAGTGCAGGAGTGTAGAAGTAATAAATAACCAGTAAGACCGGGGTCGAATCACAAGGAGGTTAATTTTATAAATTATAAACAACAATAATAATAACAATAACAACAACAATAATAATAGTAGCAATAATAATACTAATAATATTAGTAGTAGTAGTAGTAGCAGCCGCAGCAGCAGAAGTAGTAGTGATAATAATAATACTAATAATAATAATAATAATAATAATAAAGAAAAAGAAGAAGAAGAAGAAGAAGAAGAAGTAGAAAAATTGATGAGAACTTTGAGATGGAAAATTAACGTAAGGATTAAACAACGATAACAAACAATGTTAAGGTTAGAGTATCCACTAATGGTATGTCAAACAAATATAGTATAAACTCTTATTATTCAATTGGAAACCACACACAAAGGAGGTTCCAATCAAATTATAGATTGTTAACATGATTACATTAGTCATCTTATTCAATTAATGCTAATACTTGTAAATTTCATCAAGCATTCATGATTATAACTTATGTTAACAACAAATTAAGTTCCTTTCATAGCTCAGGTGTCGGTTATACTATACAGTATGGGCTATGAAAGTGTCAAGCATTTGTTGTACCAAGTGTTATACAACATAAATCAAGATTAGTCATTTAATAAGCAAAGTATTAAAGAGTGGACAAGATAACAAATATAAAACATGTTAGTAGTAAACATTAAAGTCCATATTAAGTTTACACTATACTTATTCTTACACCATTAGTGTAACCTTTTCGCCTTGACATAATAAACTTAGCTAGACATAATGAAAGAAAAAAAATAGATAAACAAAATAAGAACATAAATAAGATAAAATTTAACTATGTAAAGGAAAGGAAATGAAAGACATAAACTTGATATTAATGAAAGCAAAGCATAAGCAATACACAAAAATACAAAGAGAAAAAGCAAGAGCATGATCTTGATCTGGAAATCAAGATGCCTAAATGCATGGCAAATGCCTCCTTTTATAGGCCAAAATTAGGAACTATTGATTTGATGACTAATTGATGAGTGGGTGACCAACTCTTGACTTGGTGACAATCCTTATCTTCTCTTGTCTGCCCAAAACGTTATTAATAACATTAAAATTGGAAGCACTTGAAAATATGAAAATTTTAGGCAATTGTCTCAGCTATCTTGTGTAAAAAATGCAGATCATTTGGACTTCTAGAACTCCAGATATGGGCCAAACACTGAACAATGCTCGGGCTAGAAGACAGATTCGGACTTCTTTGTTGTTGCTCCAATTTGGACTTCAAAATGGCCTTTTTAGATCTGGGGCTCCATATGAAAGTTGTAGACCTATGTCTTACCTTTCCATCCATATAAAGTAGACCTAAATCTGAGATCTACAACTTCAAATATGATTCAACTACCGAACAGTGTTCTGATTTGGATTGCACCGACATCTCTTTTCTAAGTTTGACCATCTCTTTGTCCTTTCAATTTCAGTTCTTAAATTCATCAATCAATCCTTTTATTTATGTGATAGGCCTATATTTAAAATAAATATTTACCACAAATTAAAGGTATCTTATATTATTAGATATGTTATTATAAAACATGCTTTAGTTAAGGAGTAATTGATACTTCAAGTGCAAAATAATAATATAAAACTTTAATAAAAATACACTTTTAAATACTAATCAATACTCGTACATAATAGGGTGATCAAGTATATTAAGTGGTAGACTTTGTAAGGTATCCTCATCATTTTCAAAAAATACAGCCGAAGAAGATAACCAATTACTTCATAATTAGAATAATAAGAATAACTATGTTACAATACTTAGAGATCATATAAATCCTACAAGAACAACCATTATGCATAGTTTTTTTCCCTTGATGCATCTCATTTTAATTTTAAGCTAGACATTATTCAACTTTTACCTTCTTTTCATGGCTTAGATTTAGAAAATCTATACTTGCATTTAAGAGAATTTAAGAAAGTTTGCAACACGTATAATGACTCAAATTGTAATTTGAACACCATCAGATTAAAGCTTTTTCCTTTTTTATTAAAAGATAAAGCTAAAACATGGCTATAAAATTTGAGATCTGGATCCATTCGTGCATAGGATGAAATGCAATAAAAAGTTTTAAAGAAATTTTTCTCTTCTTATAGAACAAACTCTTTCAAAAGAGAAATCACCACTTTCACTCAAAAACTAGAAGAAACATTTTACCAATATTGGGATAGATATCGAGACTTGCTTAATACTTGCCCTCATTATGGTGTTGAAGTATAGAGATTAGTTTTATATTTTTATGAAGGGTTAACACACCTAAAGATAGGCAAATGGTGGAATTGATGTATAATGGAACTTTTGAAGATAAAGACCCTGATGAAGCAATGGAGTTCTTAGACTTGATAGCTGAACATGCTCAAAATTAGGACATTGTAGGTACTTATGAGGCACTAAATAAAACTCAACCTCATATTTCTAGTGGAGGTATGTACAACCTTAGAAAAGATCATGACCTCCAAGCCATGTTTGCATATTTAGCTATAAAAGTCAAGGCAATAGAATTAAAAAAGAGTGGTCAATTAAAATCTGTTCAAGACATTGTATATCAAATTTGTGAAACAAATGAATACTCAACCAATAACTGTCAAACTTTGCCTTCTTTTAAGAAATGTCTCCATGAACAAGCCCATGTTATAAACAATTTCTAATAGTCCAATCATAACTCATATTTGCAAATATACAACGATAGTTGGAGAAATCTTCCAAATTTTAGTTGGAAGAATGATAACAATAATGCACAAACTTCACAACCAGTTTCAAGTACACCATAATTTTCAAAATTCTTATGGATACGCACCTCCTTATGCTCTACCTCCTAGAAGAAATCTTGAGGAAACATTGCATGCATTCATTGAAAAGCAAGAGATAATTAATAGTCAACTTATTCAAAACATAACAGATTTTAAAGATACTCTTGCAAAATTAACATTTGCTCTCAGTTTCTAAGAGAAACGTAAGTTTCTATCTCAACCACAGCAAAATCCCAAAGGCCAATAAATATAAATGCAAGTAGTTCTGGAAGCCAGTACCTGGATCAAGTTAAATTAGTGGTCACTCTTCGTAGTGGTAAGGTTATAAAAAAACCCACTCTTGAACCTTCTAAGAAAGATGATGAGTCAATCTCTGAGGGTAAGGAAAAAGGTTGAATTTGAATATTGCAAAGAAAAGACTGATTTCCCGCCAGCACTTCTATTTCCTCATGTCATGACCAAACAAAGTAAAGTTAATCATAACTCTGAAATCTTTAAAACTTTCAAACAAGTAAGGATCAATATACCTTTTCTGGATGCTATTAAACATGTTACTTCTTATGCTAAATTTTTGAAAGATCTATGCACTGTGAAGAGAAAATTGAATATGAAAAAGAAAGCCTTTTAGCCAAATAAGTAAGTGTTATTCTTCAAAATAATAATGCTTTCAAATATAAAGACACTAGTTGTTTTATAATTTCTTGCTTTATTGGAGAACATAAAATTCAAAGAGGCTTACTTGATCTTGGAACTAGTGTGAATTTGCTTTCATATTCAGTTTTTTAAAGTCTCAATCTAGGTGAGTTAAAATCAACTTCTATAACTCTCTTACTTGTTGATAGATCTATAAAAATACCTAAATGAATAGTTGAAGATGTGTTAACAAGTCAATACATTCATTTATCTTATGGATTTTATTGTCTTGGACACACAACTTGTTGAAACATCTAATTCATTTCCTGTTATTTTAGGACGTCAATTTCTTGCAACTTCTAATGCATTGATTAATTGTAGGAATGGACTGATGAAGCTATCATTTAGAAACATGACATTGTAGATGAATTTTTTCAACATTTGCAAGCAATCTAGAGATAATAATGATTTACAAGAAGTAGAACATATTGAAGAATTAGCTTATGATTAACTTGAATCTACTTTAAGTAAAATTGAGTTAGATGAATCTAAAGATTTGCAATTGATTTATTCTCAAGAAAGTTGGAAATATGACATTGGAGATGAATATTTTCAACATTTGCAAGCAATCTAGAGATAATAATGATTTATAAGAAGTATAACATATTGAAGAATTAGCTTATGATTAACTTGAATCTACTTTGAGTAAAATTGAGTTAGATGAATCTAAACATTTGCAATTGATTTATTCTCAGGAAGAAATTACAGACAAAAAGGCACCTAAAACATTGATTTGGATCTTTTGTCAAGAGTGACAACAAATTCGATATCTGATATCACACCAATCGATGATTACTTTCCTAACGAATCCTTACTTTCTTTTAGTTTAATACCTTGGTTTACTAAAAATATAAATTTTATTGCTTTAAGAGATTTGCCAGCTCATTAGAGTACCCAAGATAAAAAAAAAGTTTTTGAACAAGGTGAAGAAATTTTATTGGGATGGCCCTAACTTATTCAAATATTGTCTTGATCAAATATTTCAAAGATGCGTTCCTAACAATAAGGTAAGTAGTGTCATTAAATTTTATCATTCTGAGGCATGTGAGAGTCATTGCTTGTCAAAAAAAGACGATTGCAAAAATCCTACAATGTGGATTTTATTAGCCCACCATATTTAAGGACACGCATGTATTCTGCAAAACTTGTGAAAATTGTCAAAAAGTTGATATTAGTCAAAAAGTTTTGCTTTATAATTCTCGATTGCATTTATTCCCTAGAGAGCTAAGATCAAAATGGAGCGATCTATTTATTGAGAAACATGTGTATCCTTAAAGGGCATTTGATATAGAAAATCCAAAAAATGACAATGTTTTTAAGGTAAATGGACATTGTTTGAAAGTTTATTTTGATAATTTTCTTAGTAAAAATAAATCCATTAGTTTGAATGATCATGTAGATAAAATTTGATTATTTTATTTTTCTCACATTGTTTTTGTTTTTTTTTATGACTCTTAGTTTGTTGGTCTCTCTCAACCCGGTTAAATGGCCAATAACAATACTCCATGACTCTTAAGCCAGTTCTTTTAGTTTTCCATGATAACTGATATATGTATATTTATTTGTTTAGTTTCTTATTTCTTCTCTTTTCTTTGCATCTTTTTTCCACTTCTCATCTTAAAAAATGGACACCACTTTTGAAAAATTGAAAAAGTATTTTCCCACTTTACCTCAAAATACTATTACAAAAATTTATCAAGCTAAGTGTGCAAGATTGAGGTTGTTAATGAACCATGGAATTTCTGAAAAGATTCGTTGGCTAATTGAAGTAAAGGTCTAATTATCAGGTGAGTCTTCCAATTCTTTTATTTCATACATGCTTGGAATAGATAAAAGCATTTTTGCAAATAAATGTCTTGTAAATTAATTGAACGTCTATCATCGATGTGCTAAATGGACTTGTAATGCACAATATCATTATTTATAAATTATATCCATAAACTGTGAAGATAAAATGCAATTTATTAAGGATGGCTTGAGTAAGGAGTCTTTACTTGAGTAAGGAGTCTTTAGATAATCTTCTATTAACTCTTGAGACACATTCTAGTGGAGATGTGCATCGTGCAATTCATGATGTGACCAACTTTTGACTTGGTGACAATCCTTATCTTCTCTTGTCTGCCCAAAACGTCATTGATAACGTCAAAATTGGAGCCAGTTGCAAACATGAAAGTTGTAGGCAATTGTCTCAGCTTTCTTGTGTAAAAACTTCAGCTCATTTGGACTTCTAGAACTCCAGATATGGCCAAAATACCGAACAGTGCTCGGGCTGGAAGACAGATTCGGGCTTCTTTGTTGTTGCTACAATTTGGACTTGATAATGGCCTTTTTAGATCTTGGGCTCCATATGAAAGTTGTAGGCCTATGTCTTACCTTTCCATCCATATAAATTGGACCTAAATCTGAGATATATAGCTCTAGATATGACCCAATTACCGAACAGTGTTCCGGTTTGGATTGCACCGACATCTCTTTTCTAAGTTTGACCATCTCTTTGCCATTGCAATTTTAGTTCTTAAAGTCATCAATCAATATTTTCATTTATGTGAGAGGCCTGCATTAAAAATAGACATTTACCACAAATTATAGGTATCTTATATTATTAGATACATTATTATAAAACATATTTTAGTTAAGGAGTTATTGATACTTCAAGTGCAAAATGATGATATAAAACCATGATAAAAATGCACTTTTAAGTACTAATCATTGACTAAAAATATAAATTTTATTGCTTTAAGAGATTTGCCAGCTCATTAGAATACCCAAAATAAAGAAATTTTTTTGAACAAGGTGAAGAAATTTTATTGGGATGACCCTAACTTATTCCAATATTATCTTAATCAAATATTTCAAAGATGCGTTCCTAACAATAAGGTAAGTAGTGTCATTAAATTTTATCATTTTGAGGCATGTGAGAGTCATTGCTTGTAAAAAAAAAAAAATGATTGCAAAAATCCTACAACGTGGATTTTATTAGCCTACCATATTTAATGATACATATGTATTTTGCAAAACTTGTGAAAATGGAGCGATCTATTTATTGAGAAACATGTGTATCCTTATAGGACATTTGATATAGAAAATCCAAAAAATGACAATATGGGCTATGAAAGTGCCAAGCATTTGTTGTACCAAGTGTTATATAACGTAAATCAAGATTAGTCATTTAACAAGCAAAGTATTAAAGAGTGAACAAGATAACAAATATAAAACATGTTAGTATCAAACATTAAAGTCCATATTAAGTTTACATTAATTCTGACATCATTAGTGAAAGATTAGACTGAACAAGACTTACTTATTCATGTTTTGTTTTTTTTTTTATTTTTCTTTCTTTCGTTATGTCTAGCTAAGTTTATTATGTCAAGGTAAAAAGTATAGTATAAACTCAATATGGAATTTAATGTTTGATACTAACATGTTTTGTATTTGTTATCTTGTTCACTCTTTAATACTTTGCTTGTTAAATGACTAATCTTGATTTATGTTGTATAACACTTGGTACAACAAATGCTTGGCACGTTCATAGCCCATACTATATGTTATAACCGACACCTAGGCTATGAAAGGAACTTGATTTATTGTTAACATAAGTTATAATCATGAATGCTTGACAAGATTTACAAGTATTAGCATTAATCGAATAAGATGACTAATGTAATCATGTTAACAATCTATAATCAGATTGGAATCTCGTTTGTGTGTGGTTTCCAATTGAATAATAAAAGTTTATACTATACTTGTTTGACATATCATTAGTGGAACCTCTAACCTTAACATTTGTTGTTATCATCGTTTAATCCTTTCATTAATATTCCATCTCCAAGTTCTTATCTTCTTCTTCTTCTCCTTCTCCTTCTTTTTCTTTATTATTATTATTATTATTATTATTATTATTATCATTATTGTTATTGTTGTTGTTGTTATTATTATTATTATTATTGTTATTACTATTATTATTGTTGTTGTTGTTATTATTATTGTTGTTGTATTATTGTTATGATAATTTGTACAATTAACCTCCCTGTGGTTCGACCCCGGTCTTGTTAGGTTATTTATTACTTCGACACTTCTACACTTGGAAGAAGATATCAATCTTTTAGTCATGTCAAGTTTTTGGCACCGTTGTCGAGGAGGTAAGTTCTTGTACAAATTATAGTATTTATTTTCTCTTTTTACTTTTCACTTTTCTTGTATATAACTTTGTTTATTTTCAATAAAGTAGACCTAAATCCAAGATCTACAACTCCAGATATGACCCAATTATTAAACAGTATTTCGGTTTAAACTACACCAACATCTCTTTTCTAAATTTGAGCATCTCTTTATCCTTTTAATTTCAGTTCTTAAATTCATTGATTAACGCTTTCATTTATGTAATAGGCCTGCATTTAAAATGAATATTTACTACAAATTAAAGGTATCTTATATTATTATATATGTTATTATAAAACATGCTTTAGTTAAGGAGTTATTGATACTTCAAATACAAAATGATGATATAAAACTTTGATAAAAATATACTTTTAAGTACTAATCACTTTAAAATATCTTTTGTTTATGACATGGTTTGGTTAGTATATGTAGACTTTTGAAAAACTACTTTTTGTTGTAATTAAAAACTTAGAAACTAAGGTATTGTGATTTAACTTAGAAAAGCTTTTATAATATATTATGTGGTTTAACCTATTTTATTCCTTTAAATTGTAACATATGTATTTAATTAAATCTTTGAATCTGTATATACACATTTAATTAATTGTTTGTGCACATATATAGTATATTGATAAGATCTTTGAAATATGAAAATAAATTTGAAATTATAAATTGTTGAATAGAATAATAGTTTGAAACAATTGTGTCAAGAATGATTGGACAAAGATTTTGTGTTTGATGTCAATAACCTAGTATTGAAATATAGTGAAAACTTTTCTGAAATTTTGGTATAAAAAAATTCAAATCAATCTTAAATTGAATTATGATATTCTTATTTGTAAGTTTAAGTATAAAGAGCGGAGATTGTTATAGTAAATTTTTGGAAAGTAAATTATTTGTTGATATTTGGTATTATCATGGAAAATAAATTAAAAAAATATTTTTTAGTGTTTGTCTATATCATGAAAAATAAGTTGAAAAATAACTTATTAATGTTTTGATTTAAAAAAATTATTAAAAAATAGAACCAAATCCAACAAATAAAATATATAGCAATCAAAAAATTATATTTTAATTAGTATTAATGATTTTTTTCTTAAAAACACTTGAGTTAAAACCTTTTAAGAAAAAAACGATAATCTCTTTTAATATTTTCTACTTTGAAAATAATATAAATATCCATAAAATTTTTTAAAATTATTGTTTAATATATATTACTAAATTATTTTATTTTTTTTGTTTTTGTTTTTTTTTTTGTCAGGATTAGTTGAGAGTTACCATCACTTACTATTATTTTGAATTTATTTATGTTTAGTTTTGTGATATAGGGTGCTTTTTAAAAATATTTTTTATTTATAAATATATTAAAATAATTTATATATATATATAATTTTTAATATCTATGTATTAAAATTATTAAAAAAATTCTAATTTAATATTTTATCGAAAACATATATATACTTTTAAAACACTCGTGAACATAATTAAAAACACACTCACAAACAGGGTGGTTGGGGCAGGCTTTGACTGTAGAGGCCATCATATCACGTGGCAAGCTTTATAATTAGGTTGAGAAATTCAAGGCCACGTGTTAAAGCATGTCTGATCATTTTTTGGTTGTGATCTTTAAAGTGTATTTTTATTAAAATAATATTTTATTATATATTTTTATAGTATCATATAAAAAAATATAAAAATATTAAAAAAATCATTTAAAGTAATAAAAAATTTAATTTTTATAAAAGTACTTTTTAAATAAAATAAAAAAACTAATGAAGGTGATGGGTCACATCTCGCATCCTTCATCTTTTGGGGAGAGACCGAAGATGCCTCCACCAGGCACTACACAAATAAATAATGAAAGCCATTGATGAAGCCTCCAAGGAGCATCCATCAAACTATTTTTTATTCGAACAAAAAAAAATAATGACCATTGATGTAGAATTGGAGACCCTATAGAATTTTTATTTAACAATTTAAAAAGTTGATATATAGTTAGAGAAGTTTGTTGTATTTTTTTGAATTTTTAGATTTAAATTTTATGATGAAGATTTATAAATATTTTTTTAACTATATGATATTGAGAATACATCTTTAAACTTATTTAAAAGATAACTTAGTTTTGGTTAATAAAAACTAATTAAGAAGATACCTATTGCTACTGAATAAGAAAAAACCATGGAAACTAATTAATATTGAGAATCATATGCTATGGACCCACTTAAGCTTTAAATCTAAGGATATGATGAAATCACAACTGCTAATTGCTCAGGTTCCCGTTGAATTACAGCAATAAAATGTTGACTAACTATAGGGTCGTCTTTTGGTCTCCTCAGGAATTATATCGCTAGAGAATCGAAACTGCTTTGGTCATCCCTTTTTCAAGCATTCCACGCGCTCAAACTCACTCGCCCATACAGAATAAACTGATTGGATACATACATTCATCCAGAGAAGGGAAGTTTGCAGCAGATTGGCTGATCAATTTTGCAATGGATAGACCTGATTGTATCTGATTTTGTAGCACAACTTGACTGGGACTGCTACGTCCCCGTTTCATTTAATTTCTCGGTGCGTTCATTTTTTTTAAAAAAAAAAAACCCTTTGACATCTAATTTGCGTGGTAGTCATGGCCCTTCTCCAACCCCCGTGGTTTCTGAGCACTTGTTCGGTAATGTCCTATTAATGAACTACTATACCCCCAGCAATCTACAGGGGCACTAGATTACATTTATTAAACTAGAAAGGAACCTCGACTTTTTGTTTTTTCAATAATTTGGCAAAATCCAACTCACGCTGATGTCTAATAATTCATGAATTCTAGGAGGCAGAGAATCACTGAAAGGCCCTCTGCTCTGATGTCTAATTTTGCAATATATATATATATATAATATTTATGTATATATCAATCAACAATATTTTACTTCTTTTTTATTTAAAAAAAAAAGTAGTTTCAGTGGCAATCTAAAGAGAGGAAAAAGCGAATTAGACGCCAGCATGAACTTTAAACACGTTAAAAGCAAAAACATTCGAACAAAAAACTAAAAGTGTAAAAGAAAGATAAAAAGATATATATCATATAATAACTGATACATCAATAAATAAATAAATAAAATATAGTTAATTAACAAGAACTTTAACATGATAAACTAATAGTTAATCTAATACATCAAACATAGAGATTGTTTGATATTATAGAAGTTTTACATGTATTGTGTTTAAATTTTGGTTCATATAAACTAAAATAACTTGCTTTGTATTAATAGGGATAATTTTTTTTGCATATAAAAATCAATTTTATTTTAATTTTAACTAAACATATATTTTTAAACTTATTTTTAAAAAATAAATTATAACTAAAAATATTTTTAAAAATATATTTTTTTAAATTATAAACACTTGCTACAAGATCAACACACGTATTTTTACTTGTTTTTTTTTATTAATTCTTTGTAAGTCTATTGGAGAAAATTAATAGAAAATGGTAAAGATCAAGAGAATCTAAACTAGAGACTTTTTCTAGTTCTTTATGATTTTAAGTAATCCAATCCTCATGGTTCATCTGCTCAAATAGGATTGGTTCATCTGCTCAAATATATATTATACTAGCTATATGACTTATATTCTGTTGTAGGTTATAATACTTTTTTAATAAATATATATGATATTTCAGTATGTCTTTTTACATAAAGAATTCAAAATATAAATCGAAAAGCTTATCTTGATATCTAATCAAATAAAATAATATAAACTTTAATTCAAAGAATAAAATTAAAAACCAATAAAACTTTAACAAAAATACCAAGAAAAAATTCAGAATTCAAAAAAGTAAGGAGTGAATTAAAAAAAATAATATATGATAAATTATAATTTAAGAATTAAATTAAAAATATAAAAAACTTTTCTAAAAGGGTCTAAGACAAAAATAAACAATATAAAACATAAGGACTGAAATTGAAAAACGAAAAGAAAAAGGAACATACATGCCTATTTTTCCTAAAAAAAAACAAAAGAGCGAAAAAAAATAATAATTGGACAAACATCCTATCATCCACTGTCAGGCATCATACTAGAAAAAAAAAATATTAGAAAAAAGAGGATGTTGTGATATTTCTAAGAAAATGGTAGAAATCCATATGTGACCAACGAGTGGTGTCACATATGCTATTCAAAGGACACGAACGCCATCCATAAAAAGGAGGGTAAATAAAACTATTAATTAAAAATAAACTCATATGAAAGGGGAAAAAATACCCCTAAATGCATTTTTGTTGTGTCCTTTTTAAGAGCAAAGACATATTTTAATTATAGTCCGGGAAGGCAAAAACCATAAAAATCATTGTCAACAACTTTAGTTTTTTTTTTTTACCTTAAAAAAAATATTTTTATCATTCTAAAGTATGTAAAAAAATAAAAGAACTTTTAGTAATAGATCTAAATTTTGTTTATTTTTAGATTAAAAACATGATTTAAAAAAATCTGAAAAAATTAGATACTTTCTAATAATTTTTAATGACCAATAAATCACTAGAAAAAGTCAAATTACCTCCCATAACAAAGGCTTTTATTTTTTTAATTAAATAAAAAAATAATTAGTTTATTATAACAATCTATAATAATTTATATTCATTGATATAGTGAAATGACCAAGCAATATGGAATTTATATTAAAAAGGTTAAATTTGACTAAATTGACATTAAAGAATGTCTTTTCATGAATATGTTTTTCTATTATAATATGTAACTTTGTAAGCAGTGGTGGAGATAGGATTTCTTAAATGAAGGGGTAAATTACTAATAAATATTTCATATTATATAGCTTTGTATTATATAAAGAAATATATTAACTCAAGTCAACTAAAATTAATTTAAAATTTTTAAAATAAAAAACTTACATTATAATTATTATCTTTGATATTTTATATTTTGAAACTGCTTCATAATAATTTTATTTTTAATTTTATTAAAAATATTTTTCTTAATATATACAACAAACTTTTATTTATTTATGTTTAAATCTTCTAAGGACTACGAAAGTTCTTGGTAATAATTCTATGTTAATATATGATACATAACATATAAATTTATAACTTAAAAAGATTGTCACAAATTAATATTGTTCTTATTGATTTGTTGTTTTGTACAAGTAAATTAAACATAAATATTAATTTTTTTTAATTTATCTATTATATCTTTAATTTTTTAAAATGTTATATATTTCATTTTTAATCACTAATAAATTTATCATCATCGTTTTTTATAAAAAAATTATAGTGAAATACTTATCAATTTATCAAAATTCATTTCAATTCATGTTCATAAGAATTTATATATATATTGAATAAATATATAAATTATTATGAACTGAAAATTAGAATAGGAAAACGAAACTAACAAGTAGCTAACAAAAAAAAATTATTTAAAAAAAATAAGAGGTCAATTGTCCCCTCTTGCACTCAGCCACTGCTAGTAAGGACGAACTTAAGCATATAAGTCTACTTACATAACAGAATTACTATTTGTTTAGGTAGATCACGAGAAATTCCCTTCTCTTCATAACGAAATGAGCACGTTATTTGACAATTTCCTTGAAACCGTGTTTTTAAATTTCTTTACTTGAAATTAATATTTTTTATATTTTTAAATTATTTTAACATGTTAATATTAAAAATAATTTTTTAAAAAATAAAAAATATTTTAATATATATATATATTTTTAAAATAACCGCCTCTAAACTTATAAACAACATATTAAAAGAAAATAATAAAATTTGACGCGTAAGTCAAATAATTTACCATGAATCACCAATGAACTACGAGCGGCTTCTAAGTTCTAACTTTATTATTTGATTGTTTACACAGTGATTGGAGCATCCAAAGCAATCTTATTCCCTTGGACCCACCAGCCCGGTTAAATAATATAACTTTAAGAAATTGTCTTAAATTGTAAAACTAATATTTAAAATATCACACTGATAAATAAATAAAAGAAGAATTTTTAAAATTAATATTAACCGGTAGATATATTAAATTAAGAATCAATAAATAAGGAAAACATGAACCGTTCGCCATGCGCGTTGTGAGATCATTATGCACCATATTCTTGTCAGCTTAAAGCATCACGATAATTTTATCAAACGCCATAACCATGACGTCATCTCTGCCTTTGAAGTTGACATCACCCCCTCCTCATCTTGTCTGCATCAACGGTGGGAAAACGACCATTGTAAGCTGTTTCACATAAGTCTTCAACGACCTTGGAAAATTATTAAAATGGACGGGATTTATGTGAATCCAATTGTCTTCAACTTTACTATTTAATTATTCTCTTCATTACTATTAGCTGAATATAAATGTATTATTTCCTTAAAACATATTATATCTTAAATTCACATTATATACATTCAAATCGGTTATTTAACTAGACCATAAATAAATTCATATGGTTTTGTCATGTAAACAGTTCCAAGTATGTATCTGCCTTCACCGCTATTATTTTACAAGTTTTGTATCTTGTGGTTGAGCTTTCTATGTTACAAGGTCTGCATAAAAGTTCAAAGGTTCCTGAAGGAGATATGGACAGAGGAAAACAGAAGAGAAAGAGGGGAGACAAAGAAAGCGAGCAAGGAAGGAAAAAGAAGGTGAGAGGAGGGGAGGGAAAGGAGGAGGGGGTGACGGTGGCGACTGAGGAGGAGGTGGTGACGGTGGCGACTGAGGAGGAGGTGGAGGAGTTCTTTGCAATACTAAGGAGGATGCAGGAAGCCGCGAAGTACTTTGGAAAGGGTAGTGGAGAAGGGTGGCGGGCTGCTGTTGAGGCTGAAGTGGTGGAAGTGATTGATGGTGGTGGAAATAATGAGGAGAATATGATCCAGAGTTCCGGGGCTGAAGAGGTGGCGGCTGTGGTGGAGGAGGAGGAAAACGTTGTTTTTGATTTGAACGCGACGCCGGTGGAGGAAAGCGACGGCGCGTAGAGATTTAGCTGCTATGGAACATGAAACTAAGGAGGTTTCATTTCTTTTCTTGGCTTTGATTGTTCTTCCTCCACCTCTATGATCATTTTGTTTAATTACCCACTTTTTAATTATTTTGTTTATTTATCTTTGACAGTTCCGTTAGTAATTGATTGAAAAACCTTTACTGTTTCGGATCAGGAGAATGGTTGTGTTTAAAATTACTCTGACGATAGAGAAATTCCTACAAATATGTCATTATGAGCTGCTTTGATCTGCGAACAGTTAAAGAAAAGGATGATTTCTGTTCATTCATCACTCTTTATATTTGTTTGAGAGAATAATCATGGTTGTACTTTAAAACTGGTTTTTTTCTGGGAATAAATGAAAGTAATTTTTTTTTTAATAGATATTTTTGATATCAACATAAAATATTAAAAAAATTAATTAAAAAAGAATATGTTCAAGAAATAACCAAGTACGATCTTAACGAACTGCAGAAACAAACATTCCTTTAAAGAAGAGTAGCCTTCTGTTTTCCATTATGTAGGGAGTCACAAATTTTATGACTGTAGTTCTTGCAGAAATATTTAATTAGGTGCTGCGATGAGTCTGTGCTTTGAATTTGCATAAAAAATTAATATTTTGAAATGTGGTACAACTGGGATCGGTGATCTCTGTAGCTGTCTATCTGAAACAGATGTTGTAAAAATGATGCAGATTTTCGTCTCCTCACCTTGATAAAAAAAAAAGAAAAAGAAAAAAGAAGGAAAAGGAGGGCTGTTCCATGTGAGCCGGTTATTTCAAGGATATGTCTGGGATGTTACAACGGTAAATGTTTGATAAGGGATAAAATTTTGGCTGGAATGATTGTTTGGGGTTGAAGTTCACAAGAATAATTACTGATGTTGTTTAGTGCCAAAAAGTAGAAAGGGATTAAAAATTAACATAAGGAGATGTTTATAGTATGAAGGTAGTGAAATGAGATATTAGAGTTTTATCTACCCTTATTAACAATTAATTAACAAACCATTAAAATACATGAATACATCCCCATGGCATACAAAACAATGAGTTTTGTGTTTTTTTTTTTAATTTCTTAAATTTTATACTTAAATATTAGATTGTGTTTGAGAATTATACTTTAATTTTTTAATTTTTTTTATTTTATTTGGTTATATATCAATTTCATGTATTTAACTTTTTTCTTCTTGATTTCAACTTTTAATGTTAGATTTCTTGGAAGTAGAAATTTATTATTTTTTCTTAATTTACTTTTTATGAATTTATCTTTATCTCATAATCAAAGATGCTTAATTTTTTTAATAAGTTGACTTGGGTTGAATCGGAGTGTTTTTTCTAGGTTGTATTTTACAATTAATTTTTTTTTCATTTTATATTTTAATATTGGGTTGTTGAAAATTAGAATTCAAGATTTTATTAGATTTATTTCCTATAAGATTATTTCAATTTCATAACCAAAATTACAAATTTGACAAGATGTCTCAGTTCATTTTTTGGGTCCATTTTTAGTGAATAATTTTTTTAATTAGGCTTCACATTTTTTTTTATATGCTTTCAAGGTTATTTTAATATCATGAATTAGATTATGAGTTTGACAGATTAATTCGAATTGACTTGATTTTTTTAGATCTTTTTTTTTTCAATTTCACCATCCAACAACCTTTTTTAAATTTTTTTTCATTCAATACTAAGTTGCTTGAGAATTGGGTTTCATAATATATTTTTTTCAATTTTCTTACTTTGGAGTTATATAGGTTACATGGATTTAGTTTTCTTTTCTTGATTTTAACTTTCAACATTGAATCTGTTAGCAAATGCAGCTTCATAATGTTTTTATTTTTTTAATAAAATTATCTCAATCTCATGACTTTAAATTTAACAAGTTAGCCTAAGTTGGTTTAAATTATTTTTTTATTTTTTTAATTTAATCCTTCAAAATTGTTTTGGTTGAAAAATGGACTTTGTAATTTTTCTTTCAAGTTTGTTTCTATGGAGTTATTTTGATCTCATGACCCAAGTTATTTATTTAGCATGTTAACCCGGGTTGACTCGGATAGGTTTTTTGTTCTATTTTTTAATTTTATTTTTTAATATTGGACTGATTAAAAACTGACTTTTATAATTTATTTTGATTTGCTTTCTTTAGGGTTATCACAGTCTTAATACTTAAGTTGCAGATTTGATAGGTTAACCTTGATTGATTCAATATGTTGTCGTCTCAATATTTTTTTAAAATATCATCTACTATGTCAAAGTATCAATATTTTAAAAATATATATTTAAATATGCATTATATTTTAAGTTTAGAATTATAATTGTTTTATTAAAAAAATGTTAGAAATGCTTAAATATTATTTTTATGTTAAAGTACATAACTAAATAACAAATTGTACCACATTACAAATTGTGTTTATGAGAAGATTCTTGCAATATAAATGCTATGCTTTTTGGTTATTAAAAAACTCTAAACAAATTATTAGTTTAAATACTAAAAACTAATTAATATTACGGTAATCATCATAAATTAGTTTAGAAAAATATTATAATGTGACATAAATGAACTTGAGAAATATTTAAGTTGAAAAAAAAATATTGAAATGTCCATAAATATGTCTAAATATGGGAAACATATTAGATGCATATTAAGTTTTTAAATTTGTATTGATAAGTAATAATGAATGTAATACATGTTGGAATCAAAATTGATATTAATGAGCTAATAATGATATAATAGATGTTGAGATAAATAAATAAAATTAATTAGTTAAAATGAAATGAATGCTTGAGGAAGCTCAAAGAACATAAAATTGTAATTGAGAAATGGAAAGTGGTATGATTTACTGTTATTATAAAATGAAATAATGACATAAATTAAATAGGCTCATAAGATAAAATGGGAGTATAGATTAAATATCATGTTAAAAGTAAATATGATATGTAAACATTCAATGAATATAAAAAAAGTAATGAAAAAATGAGCTTCAAAGATTTTCCATGTTTTTCCCTTTTTTTTTTCTTCACCTTCTTTCTCTAACTCAATCTTTTTTTTCTGTTTTTTTTTTATCTTTCTTAATTCTAAGAGTGGATGTGTTTTTATCTCTTAAAACACTCTCTTACACTTCTAATTTCATTCTTTAACCTTTAAAAGTGTAAGAATAGAAGAAAATGAAAAATGATATCTTTTTTCAAAACAGCACCTAGTCAGTTTTATAAAGAGAGAAATCAAAATGGTCTGACCGTTTTAAAAAATGATCCATTCAGTAAAGCAATGAAGGCATCAGCATGGTTAAATATTGCATTCATTCGAGCTGACATTGTGGAAACCTAAAGTTCCTCTTTAATTGTTTTTCCAATGATATCCCCTTATGCTAAAGTTTCGGGGACAACCCCCAAAACTTGACTACCTCCTAAAAATGCAGCTATTGACACACCTCCCATTAACCCAAGACTGCCTCCCCCATACACTAACTGAATCTTTCTCTCAGCTAGCACTTGACCAAGATGATTTGCTGATTCTAAAAACTCCTTTTCTTTCCCAGGACTAGATCCACCAAAAACACAAATATTTCTTATATGATGACCTGAGGAACTTGCCATTTCTACACACTTCTGTAGTTGTTGAATGTATGGGTTGAGTAGAAATGAAAGGAAGGAAGAGAGGGTTTTATAGATGAGAAATTAGAAAGACAATCATACCACCTATATGTAGGCCAGCTGAAGTCTCACACTCTCTCTCTCTCTCTCTCTTTATTTATTTATTTATTTATTTATTTACTTTTGAAAAAGCATGTGTATGTACAGGTAGTTGTGATTGTGGCTCACATCTTCCCTTGGTTTTACGTCCAAGAACGGCTTAAATGCCCTCTATGGGTCGGGGATAAGCTTCCCATCCAGTTTTCTTAAAAACTGGCAAACAGGGTCTTTTTTAGTTAGATTCCCAAGACTAAGTCGATCATGTTCTTTATGAAATAGTGGCCATAAATCATGAATTGCACGATGCACATCTCCACTAGGATGCGTCTCAAGAGTCCATAGAAGATTATCTAAAGACTCCTTACTCAGGCCATCCTTAATGAATTGTATTTTATCTTCACGGTTTATAGATACCATTCCTAAAGAACAACATTGTGTATTACAAGTCCATCTAGCACATCGATGACAGACTTCTAGTCGTTTTGCACGACGTTTCTTTGCAAAAGTGATTTTACCTGTTCCAAGCATGTGTGAAATGAAGGAATTAGAGGACTCACCTGATAATCAGACCTTTGCTTCAATCAACCAGCGAATATCTTCAGGAATTCCATGATTCATTAACAATCTCAATCTTGCACATCTAGCACGGTAAATTTTTGTAATCGCATTCTGAGGTAGAGCGGGAAAATACTTTTTCAATTTTTCAAGATTAGTGTCCATTTTCAAATGAGAATTGGAAGAGAGATTCAAAGAATTGCACAAATATATACACAGATATCAGTTATTGTGGGAAACTGAAAGAACCGACTTAAGTCACGGAGTACCGTTATCCGCCATTTGACCGGGGTGAGAGAAACTAGCAAAAATCACTCAAAAAGAAACAAAAAAACAAAAATCAATCTTTATATACAGGATCACCTAATTCAATAGAGTCATGTTCAACTGAAAAATTATCAAAGTAAACTTTCAGATAATGTCCATTTACCTTGAAAACATTGTCATTCTTTGGATTCTCGATGTCATAAGCCCCATATGGATACACATGTTTCACAATAAAAGGACCGCTCCATCTTGATCTTAATTTTCCAGGAAATAAATGCAGTCGAGAATTATAAAGCAAGACTTTTTGACCAACATTGAATGTTTTTCTCAGTATTTTCTTGTCATGAAACTCTTTAATTCTTGCTTTATGAATTCTTGAATTTTCATATGCATCATTTCTTATTTCCTCAAGCTCAGTTATTTGTAATTTTCGTAGCTGACTAGCATCATCCAGATTTGAATTGAAAGCTTTAATAGCCCAATAAGCTTTATGTTCAAGTTCCACAGGCAAGTGACAAGGTTTTCCATAGACTAGTCTATAAAGTAACATACCTAATGATGTTTTATAAGTAGTTCGATAAGTCCAAAGTGCATCATTAAGTCTTAAAGACCAGTCTTTCCTATTAGGGTTCACTATTTTCTCCAAAATATGTTTGATCTCCCTATTAGCAAGCTCTACTTGTCCACTTGTTTGAGGGTGATAAGGGGTGGCAACTTTGTGAGTGATTCCATATTTCTTAATTAAAGACTCAAATGGCTTGTTGCAGAAATGTGTTCCACCATCACTTATTATGGCTCGAGGGATTCCAAATTGACTCAAATTAATTTCTTTCAAAAACTTTATCACTGTTTTGTGATCATTGTTTCGACTTGGAATTGCCTCTATCCATTTTGAAACATAATCTACTACGACTAATATGTATAAGAAACCAAATGATGGAGGGAATGGACCCATGAAATCTATACCCCAACAGTCAAAGATCTCAATGACAATAATAGGATTTAAAGGCATCATGTGACGTTTTGAAATAGATCCCAACTTTTGACAATTTTCACAAGACTTGCAGAATGCATGTGAGTCTTTGAACATGGTGGGCCAATAAAATCCACTTTGTAAGATTTTTGCAGTTGTCTTTCTTGATGAGAAATGGTCCCCACATGCTTCAGAATGACAAAATTTAATGACACTACTTACCTCATTGTCAGGAATGCATCTTTGAAATATTTGATCAAGACAATATTTGAATAAATAAGGATCATCCCAATAAAAGTTCTTCACTTCGTTCAAGAACTTTCTTTTATCTTGGGTACTTCAATAAGCTGGAAATTATCCTGAAACAAGAAAATTGACAATATTAGCAAACCAAGGCATTGTAGAGACAGTTTTCGAATCTGTTGTCAATCTTGACAAGTGATCTACGACAACATTTCCGCTGTCTTTCTTATCTTTGATTGTGATATCAAATGCATGGAAAATGCCTTTCCCTTAGTTGTTACCTTTAACAAAAGAACATAAATAATGTAATATTCTAAGGTAGAAAGATAGAGTATAGAAGATATCACTTGAAATAACGAATACTAACAAACCTGAAACACTTAAACAAATATAAGAAACAACAAAACACAAATATTATGCTATTAATAAAACCAAAAGACACAAGTTTTTACAAACAAAAATTCAAATCGCAGTTGTGATTGTGGCTCACATCTTCCCTTGGTTTTACGTCCAAGAACGGCTTAAACGCCCTCTATGGGTCGGGGATAGGCTTCCCATCCAGTTTTCTTAAAAACTGGCAAACAGGGTCTTTTTTAGTCAGATTCCCAAGACTAACTCGATCATGTTCTTTATGAAATAGTGGCCATAAATCATGAATTACATGATGCACATCTCCACTAGGATGCGTCTCAAGAGTCAATATAAGATTATCTAAAGACTCCTTACTCAGGCCATCCTTAATGAATTGTATTTTATCTTCACGGTTTATAGATACCATTCCTAAAGAACAACATTGTGTATTACAAGTCCATCTAGCACATCGATGACAGACTTTCAGTCGTTTTGCACGATGTTTCTTTGCAAAAGTGCTTTTACCTGTTCCAAGCATGTGTGAAATGAAGGAGTTAGAGGACTCACCTGATAATCGGACCTTTGCTTCAATCAACCAGGGAGTATCTTCAGGAATTCCATGATTCATTAACAATCTCAATTTTGCACATCTAGCACGGTAAATTTTTGTAATCGCATTCTGAGGCAGAGCGGGTAAATACTTTTTCAATTTTTCAAGATTAGTGTCCATTTTCAAATGAGAGTTGGAAGAGAGATTCAAAGAATTGCACAAATATATACACAGATATCAGTTATTGTGGAAAACTAAAAGAACCGACTTAAGTCACAGAGTACCGTTGTCTGCCATTTGACCGGGGTGAGAGAAACTAGCAAAAGTTACTCAAAAAGAAATACAAAAACAATGTGAGAAAAATAAAATAACCAACCTTTATCTACAAGATCATTCCAACTAGTTGATTCATTTTCACTAGGAAACTTATCAAAGTAAGCTTTTAAACGATGTCCATTTTTCTTAAAATCATTGTCATTCATTGAATTCTCAATATCATAGGCCCCATAAGGATTGCTCCATCTTGATCTTAGCTCTTTAGGTAATGAATAGAGTTGAAAATTATAAAACAAAAGTTTTTGACCAGTATCAATCTTTTGACAATTTTCACAAGTTTTGCAGAATGCATGCGTGTCCTTGAATATGGTGGGCCAATAAAATCCATTTTGAAAGATTTTTGCAGCTGTCTTTTTTTACGAGAAATAACTTCCACATGCTTCAGAATGACAAAGTTTAATGACATTACTTACCTCATTGTCAGGAATGAATCTTTGAAATATTTGATCAGGACAATATTTAAAAAAGTTAGGGTCATCACAATAAAAATTCTTCACTTCGTTCAAAAACATTTCTTTGTCTTTATTACTCGAATCAGTTGGCAAATCTCCTAAAGCAAGAAAATTAATATTTTTATCATACCAGGCATTGGACTAAGACAAAGTAAGGATTCGTTAGGAAAGTAATCATCGATTGGTGTGATTTTTGATGTCGAATTTGTTGTCACTGTTGACAAAAGATTCGCATCAACATTTTCAGTGCTTGTTTCATCTGTGAGTTCTTTCATAGAATAAATCATTTGCAAATCTTCAGATTCATCTAACTTATTTTTACTTAAAGTAGATTCAAGTTGATCATAAACTAATTCATCAATATGATCTACTTCTTGTAAATCATTATCATCTCCAGGTTGCTTGCAAATGTTGAAAATATTCATCTCCAATGTCATGTTTTCAAATGATAGCTTCATCAATCCATTCCTACAATTAATCAATGCATTAGAGGTTGCAAGAAACGGACGTCCTAAAATAACAGGAAATGAATTACATGCTTCAACAGGTTCTGTGTCCAAGACAATAAAATCCACAGGATAAATGAATTTATCGACTTGTACTAACACATCTTCAATTATTCCTCTAGGCACTTTTACAGATCTATCGGCAAGTAAAAGAGATATAGAAGTTGGTTTTAACTCACCTAGATTGAGACTCTGAAAAACTGAATATGGAAGTAAATTCACACTAGCACCAAGATCAAGTAAGGCTCTTTCAATTTTATGCTCTCCAATAAAGCAAGAAATTGTAGGACAACCAGGGTCTTTATATTTCAAAGCATTATTATTCTGAAGAATAGCACTTACTTGTTCCGCTAGAAAGGCTTTCTTTTTCACATTCAGTTTCCTCTTCATAGTGCATAGATCTTTCAAAAATTTAGCATAGGAAGGAACCTGTTTAATAGCATCCATCAAAGGTATATTGATCCTTACCTGTTTGAAAATTTCAAAAATTTTAGAGTTGTGATTGACTTTCCTTTGTTTGGTCATGGCTTGAGGAAATGGAAATGCTGGTGATGAATCAGTTGTTTCTTTGTAATTTTCAGATTCAACCCCTTTCTTACCCTTAGAGATTGACTCATTATCTTTCTCATAAGGTTCAAGAGAGGGTTTTCCAATAACCTTACCACTGCGTAGAGTAGTGACTGATTTGACTTGATCTATGTGTTGGCTTCTAGAACTACTTGCATTTGCATTGTATTGCCCCTTGGGATTTTGTTGTGGTTGAGATGGAAACTTACCTTTCTCTTGGAAACTAAGAGCATATGCTAATTTTGCAAGAGTATCTTTAAAATCTGTCATGTTTTGAGCAAGTTGAGTATTGATTGTCTCTTGCTTTTCAATGATTGCATGCAATGTTTCCTCAAGATTTCTTCTAAGAGGTCGAGCATAAGGAGGTACATATCCATGAGAATTTTGGAAATTATAGTGTGCTTGAAACGGTGGTTGTGAAGTTTGTGCATTGTTGTTCTCACTCTTCCAACTGAAATTTGGGTGATTTCTCCAACCAGGGTTGTATGTTTAGGAGTATGGGTTGTGGTTGGCCCTTTGGAAACTGTTTAAAGCATGGGCTTGTTCATAGAGACATTCCTTAAAAGAAGGCAAGGTTGGACAATCGTTGGTTGAGTGTTCATTTGTTTCACAGATTTGACACACAATGTTTTCAACAGATTTTAATTGACCACTCTTTTTCAATTCTAGTGCCTCGACTTTTCTAGCTAAAGATGCAAACTTGGCTTGGAGGTCATGATCTTCCTTAAGGTTGTACATACCTCCACTAGATGTATGAGGTTGAGTTTTACTCGGTGCCTCATATGTACCCGCAGTGTCCCAATTTTGAGCATTTTCAGCTAACAAGTCTAAGTACTCCATTGCTTCATCAGGGTCTTTATCTTCAAAAGTTTCATTGCACATCAATTCAACCATTTGCCTATCTTTAGGTGTTAACCCTTCATAGAAATGTAAAACCAATCTCCACGTTTCAAAACCATGATGAGGGCAAGTACTAAGCAAGTCTCGATACCTATCCCAACATTGATAAAATGTTTCTCCTGGTTTTTGAGTGAAAGTGGTGATTTGTCTTTTGAAAGAGTTTGTTCTATGAGATGGGAAAAACTTCTTTAAAAACTGTTGTTGCATTTCATCCCAAGCACGAATGGATCCTGCTCTTAAATTTTGTAGCCATGTTTTAGCTTTATCTTTTAATGAAAAAGGAAAAAGCTTTAATCTGATGGTGTTCATGCTACAATTTAAGTTATTATATGTGTTGCAGACCTCCTCAAATTCTCTTAAATGCAAGTATGGATTTTCCAATTCTAAGCCATGAAAAGAAGGTAAAAGTTGAATAATACCTGGTTTAAAATTAAAATGAGAAGCATCAGAAGGAAAAACTATACATGATGGTGCACTTGTTCTTGTGGAATTCATGTGGTCTCTAAGTGTTCTAACACGATTATTCTCATTATTCTCATTATGAAGTGATTGATTATCTTCTTCAGCCATATTTTCTGAAAATGATGAGGATACCCTACAAAGTCTACCATACGTGACCATACTCTCATGCACGTGTAGGAATAAAATAAAAGGAAGAAGAAAACAAAAGAAGAAGAAACAAGAGAAAAGAAATAAAGTTATATACAAGAAAAGTGAAAAGAGAAAATAAAATAAATATTATAATTTATACAAAACTTACCTCCCCGGCAATGGCGCCAAAAACTTTACACGACTAAAAGATTGATGTCTTCTCCCAAGTGCAGGAGTGTTAAAGTAATAAATAACCCGGCAAGACCGGGGTCGAACCACAGGGAGGTTAAATGTACAAATTATAAATGACAATAGTACAACAATAATAATAATAGTAATAACAATAATAACAGCAATGACAAAAACAATAATAACTATAATAATAATAATAATAATAATAATAATAATAATAATAATAATAGTAGTAGAAGTAGTAATAATAATAATAATAATAAAGAAAGAGAAGAAGAAGATGATGATGAGAACTTGGAGATGGAAAATTAATGTAAGGATTAAAGAATAATAATAACAAATGTCAAGGTTAGAGGTTCCACTAATGGTATGTCAAACAAGTATAGTATAAACTCTTATTATTCAATTGGAAACCACACACAAAGGAGGTTCCAATCAGATTATAGATTGTTAACATGATTACATTAGTCATCTTATTCGATTAATGCTAGTACTTTTAAATTTCATCAAGCATTCATGATTATAACTTATGTTAACAACAAATCAAGTTCCTTTCATAGCTCAGGTGTCGGTTATACCATACAGTATGGGCTATGAAAGTGCCAAGCATTTGTTGTACCAAGTGTTATACAACATAAATCAAGATTAGTCATTTAACAAGCAAAGTATTAAAGAGTGAGCAAGATAACTAATAGAAAACATGTTAGTATCAAACATTGAAGTCCATATTAAGTTTACACTATACTTATTCTTACACCATTAGTGTAACCTTTTCACCTTGACATGATAAACTTAGTTATACATAATGAAAGAAAGAAAAATAGATAAGCAAAATAAGAACATAAATAAGATAAAAGTTAACTAACTAATGGAAAGGAAAAGAAAGGCATAAACTTGATATTAATGAAAGCAAAGCATAAACATTACAAAAAATACAAAGAGAGAAAGCAAGAGCATGATCTTGATCTGGAAACCAAGAGCATAAAGTTGTAGGAAATTGTCTCAGATTTCTTGTGTAAAACATTCAGCTCATTTGGACTTCTAGAACTCCAGATATGGCCAAAATACTGAACAGTGCTCGGGTTGGAGGACAGCTTCAGGCTTCTTTGTTGTTGCAATAATTTGGACTTGAAAATGGCCTTTTTAGATCTTGGGCTCCATATGAAAGTTGTAGGCCTATGTCTTACCTTTCCATCCATATAAAGTAGATCTAAATCTGATATGACCCAATTACCGAATAGTGTTCCAGTTTGGATTGCACCGACATCTCTTTTCTAATTTTGGTCATCTCTTTGCCCTTGCAATTTAAGTTCTTAAAGTCATCAATCAATCCTTTCATTTATGTGATAGGCCTGCATTTAAAATGAACATTTACCACAAATTAAAGGTATCTTATATTATTAGATATATTATTATAAAACATGCTTTAGTTAAGGAGTTATTGATACTTCAAGTGCAAAATAATGACATAAAACCTTAATAAAAAATGCACTTTTAAGTACTAATCA
>NW_011501651.1:27310-36390 GCF_000495115.2 Populus euphratica
ATGCACATCTCTACTAGGATGCGTCTCAAGAGTCAATAGAAGATTATCCTTAGTTTTACATATATCAGTTATCATGGGAAATTGAAAGAACCGACTTAAGAGTCATAGAGTACTATTATTCGCTATTTAACCGGGGTGAAAGAGACTAGCAAACCAAGAGTCACAAAAAGAAAAACAAAACACAAAAACAATTTGAGAAAAAAAATAATCAACCTTTATCTATAAGATCATTCAAACTAGTGGATTCATTTTCACTAGGAAAATTATCAAAGTAAGCTTTGAAACGATGTCCATTTATCTTAAAAACATTGTCACTCTTTGGATTCTCAATATCAAAGGCCCCATAAGGATACACATGTTTCTCAATAAATGGACTGCTCTATCTTGGTCTTATCTCTCTAGAGAATAAATGGAGTCGAGAATTATAAAAAAAAAACTTTTTAACCAGTATCAACTTTTTGACAATTTTCACAAGTTTTGCAGAATGCATGCGTGTCCTTAAACATGGTGGGCCAATAAAATTCATTTTGAAAGATTATTGTAGTTGACTTTTTTGACGAGAAATGACTCCCACATGCTTCAGAATAACAAAGTTTAATGACACTATTTACCTCATTATTAGGAATGCATCTTTGTAATATTTGGTTAAGACAATATTTGAATAAGTTAAGGTCATCCCAATTAAAGTTCTTCACTTCGTTCAAAAACATTCATTTGTCTTAGGTACTCCAATGACCTGGCCAATCTCCCAAAGCAAGAAAATTGATATTTTTATCATACCAAGGCATTGGACTAAGAGAAAGTAAGGATTCGTCAGGAAAGTAATCATCGATTGGTGTGATCTTAGATGTCGAATCTGTTGTCACCCTTGACAAAAGATCTACATCAACATTTTTTGTGCCTTTTTCATCTATGATTTCTTCCTAAAAATAAATCATTTATATATCTTTAGATTCATCAAACTCTGTTTTACTCACGGTAGATTCAAATTGATCATAAACTAATTCGTCAATAATATTTACTTCCTGTGAATCATTATCATCTCTTGGTTATTTGCAAATGTTGAAAATATTCATCTCTGATGTCATGTTTCCAAAAGATAGCTTCATCTTTCCATTCCTACAATTAATTAATGCATTAGAAATTGCAAGAAATGAACATCCTAAAATAACAGGAAATGAATTACATGCTTCAACAGGTTCTGTGTCCAAGACAATAAAATCCACAAGATAAATAAATTTATCAACTTGTACTAACACATCATCAATTATTCCTCTGGGCACTTTTACATATCTATCCGCAAGTAAGAGAGTTATAGAAGTTGGTTTTAACTCACCTAGATTGAGACTCTGAAAAACTAAATATGGAAGTAAATTCACACTAGCTCCAAGATCAAGTAAAGCTCTTTCAATTTTATGTTCTTCAATAAAGGAAGAAATTATAGGACAACCAGGGTCTTTATATTTCAAACATTATTGTTATGAAGAATGACACTTACTTGTTCGGCTAAAAAGGCTTTCTTTTTCACATTTAGTTTCCTCTTCACAGTACATAGATCTTTTAAAAATTTAGCATAGAAAGGAACCTGTTTAATAACATCCAACAAAGATATATTGATCCTTACCTGTTTGAAAGTTTCTAAGATTTCAGAGTTGTGATTGACTTTTCTTTGTTTGGTCATAGCATGAGGAAATAGAAGTGCTGGTAGGGAATTAGTTTTTTCTCTGTAATTTTCAGATTCAACCCCTTCTTTACTCTTAGAGATTGACTCATCATCTTTCTCATAAGGTTCAAGAGTAGGTTTTTCAATAAATATTACCACTATGAAGAGTAGTGACTGATTTGACTTGATCTATGTGTTGGCTTTCTAAACTACTTGCATTTGCATTATATTGCCCCTTAGGATTTTATTGTGGTTGAGATGGAAACTTACCTTTCTCTTAAAAACTAAAAGCAGATGTCAATTTTGCTAGAGTATCTTTAAAATTTTTCATGTTTTGAGCAAGTTGAGTATTGATTATCTCTTGCTTTTTAATGAATGCATGCAATGTTTCCTCAAGATTTCTTCTAGGAGGTGGAGCATAAGGAGGTGTATATCCATGAGAATTTTTGAAATATGGTGTGCTTGAAATGGTGGTTGTGAAGTTTGTACATTGCTATTATCACTTTTCTAACTGAAATTTGAGTGATTTCTCTAACCATGGTTGTATGTTTGCGAGTATGGGTTATGGTTGGGCCTTTGAAAACTGTTTAAAGCATGAGCTTGTTCATGAAGACATTCCTTAAAAGAACACAAGGTTGGATAGTGATTAGTACTTCAAACTGCATTTTTTTATCAAGGTTTTATGTCATCATTTTGCATTTGAAGTATCAATAACTCCTTAACTAAAACATGTTTTATAATAATATATCTAATAATATATCAATAACTAAAGCATGTTTTAAATACTTTATCAAGGTTTTATGTCATCATTTTGCACTTGAGTGATTTTTGCTAGTTTCTCTCACCCCGATCAAATGGTGGACAACGGTACTCCGTGACTTAAGTCGGTTCTTTTAGTTTCCCATAATAACTGATATCTGTATATATATTTTTGCAATTCTTTGAATCTTTCTTCCAATTCTCATTTAAAAATAGACACTAATCTTGAAAAATTGAAAAAGTATTTTCCCGCTCTGCCTCATAATGCGATTCAAAAATTTACCATGCTAGATTTGCAAGATTGAGGTTGTTAATGAATCATGGAATTCCTGAAGATATTTGCTGGTTGATTGAAGCAAAGGTCCGATTATCAGGTGAGTCCTCGAATTCCTTCATTTCACACATGCTTGGAACAGGTAAAAACACTTTTGCAAAGAAACGTCATGCAAAATGACTGAAAGTCTGTCATCGATGTGCCAAATGGACTTGTAATGCACAATGTCATTCTTTAGGAATGATATCTATAAACCGTTGATGTAACCATATTATTCGATTGTTTCACCCACATTTACCTAATGTTTTGTCCATGTTTTATATGTAAAATGTCTTGATATTCTTTGTTTTATGTTTTGAAGGCACTTTTGGATGAAAAATGCAAAAAGGAGTAAATTGGAGATAATTGGCAGATTTGATGTTCAGTCGATGTTTTGTGCAGAGCGTGATTTCTAGAGATCAAAATGAAGTGATTCCAGTGGCTCTAAAAAGCTAACATCCATACCTTTCTGGAAATGTAATGCAAGAAAAATACAAAGAGGAAGATCATGGAAATCACATCCTTCAAAGTCAAATCTCGTATTCTGCCACTATTGACCTTTGTCCATTCAAAATTCCATATCTGGAGCTATAGAAGTCCAATTGATGCAAACTCAATTTTTTTGGATTCATAACTCAAAGGTCTAGAAACGCTCCAATTGTCAGCAAAAAATGATGTCATATTAGGGCGATATGATTTTTCAAAGATGACAACTGAATTCTGCCAGCAATCAGGTTTCGTGAAGAAATGAGTCCAAATTATGTTTCGAAGCTTCTAAACTATCATCCAAGTTATAATTTCAGCAATTTAGCCCCTCTAGTAAATCAATCTAGAAGGTCAAGAAAAGTAGCCACCAACCTCAATCCACCAACCTCAAATCACCAACCACAAACCAGCTGCAAGTTGGAATGCTGCCATTGTCAAAGAAGGAGGCTACAATGGTGGGTTGTTTGTGGTGACTACTAATGTCAAAGTTTGGCATGTTTGACAGCCACCATTATTGATAAAGAAGCAAGAGGAGCTGCCATTGAAGCCTATAGATAGACACCAAGAGAGCCAAGAAAGAGGAGGAGGGAGTGCAATAGAATCAAAGAAAGGTGGTAGCAACTAGAAGTGAAGAAACACAAACTCTCCTCTCTACATACTAGAAATAATGCTTTCTTTTATCTTTAGGAGTAGTTGTTCAATAGATATGCAAGGCTAAACTCTTTTCTTGGTTGCAAGGACGCATAAACTTTCAGATTTCAAGAATTGTGAGATTTATTCTTCATTTATTTTCAGTTTGTATTATGAATGAGTATGATTGTTTTCCTATGCATGTTTTCTATGATTGTTGTTGATAATTGCTAGAGCGGACTCTAAGTTATTATTGTGAACAATCTATTGCTAAGTTTGATATCAGAACCGGAGTTAGGGTATATAAACTTGTGAAGCAACTAAGCTTGATAATTGTGGCGGAACTACGTTATTAAACTTAGGGAAAACATTCGATCAAAGCAACACAAGCAGACAACTTGGTTGTTAAGATTAATGAATTTATCTAGATCTTAAGGCTGCCATTAGATTAAATCATTAGTGCGGACACTGTGATTATTTGTTGGTTAGGGCTAGTTATACGGCGGATCCGTTAATTAACCAAAGTTAAGAAAAGATAAAAATTCAGAATATAAACTGGAGTTTTGTTTTAAGGATCAGTTCTGATTTCTGTAGGTGGATGTGTGCTTGTGACCAAGGTTTGTTTTCTTGATAAATTTCAGTTTTAGTTGATTGTGTTCACTAGTTTAATTTCTTCCATAGTTTAGATTATCACAAATCAAAACCCCCCAATTGCATAACGTATAGCATAATAATCTGAACTAAATCTTCCTCGTGGGATCGATCCCTTGCTTGCTCTATACTATCTAGTGTGATTTAAGTGTAAGGGTAATTAATTTGTGCGACCGCGACATCGCAACAACCGTGAAGATAAAATACACTTCATTAAGGATGGCCTGAGTAAGGAGTCTTTAGATAATCTTCTATTGACTCTTAAGACGCATCCTAGTAGAGATGTACATCGTGCAATTCATGATTTATGGCCACTATTTCATAGAGAACATGCTCGACTTAGTCTTGGGAATCTGACTAAAAAAGACCCTGTTTGCCAGTTTTTAAGGAAACTGGATAGGAAGTCTATCCCTAACCCATAGAGGGCGTTTAAGCCATTCTTGGATGTAAAACCAAAGAAAGATGTGAGCCACAATCACAACTACCTGTACATATACATGCTTTTTTCAAACATAAATAAATAAATAAATAAATAAATAAAGAGAGAGAGAGTGTGTGAGACTCTAGCTGGCTTACATATAGGTGGTATGATTACCTTTTTAATTTCTCATCTATAAAATCCTCTCTTCCTTCCTTTCATTTCTACTCAACCCATAAATTCATTTCTACTCAATCCTCATCTTTATTATTATTATTATTATTATTATTATTATTATTATTATTATTATTACTACTATTATTACTACTACTACTACTACTACTACTACTACTATTATTATTATTATTATTATTATTATTATTATTATTATTATAGTTATTGTTGTGTTATTATTGTTATTGTTGTATTATTGTTATTTATAATTTGTACAATTAACCTCCCTGTGGTTCGACCCCGGTCTTGCCGGGTTATTTATTACTTCGACACTCCTGCACTTGGGAGAAGACATCAATATTTTAGTCGTGTCAAGTTTTTGGCGCCGTTGCCGGGGAGGTAAGTTCTTGTATAAATTATAGTATTTATTTTATTTTCTCTTTTCACTTTTCTTGTATATAACTTTGTTTCTTTTCTTTTGTTTCTTTTTATTTTGTTTTCTTCCTCCTTCTTTTGCTTTCTTCTTCTTTTTATTCCTACACGTGCATGAGAGTGTGGTCACGTACATCAAGTGGTAGACTTTGTAGGGTATCCTCATCATTTTCAAAAAATATGGCCGAAGAAGATAATCAATCACTTCAAAATGAAAATAATGAGAATAACCGTGCTAAAACACTTAGAGACCACATGAATCCCACAAGAACAAGTGCACCATCATGCATAGTTTTTCCTTCTGATGCATCTCATTTTAATTTTAAACCAGGTATTATTCAACTTTTACCTTCTTTTCATGGTTTAGAATTGGAAAATTCATACTTGCATTTAAGGGAATTTGAGGAGGTGTGCAACACATATAATAACTTAAATTGTAGCATGAACACCATCTGATTAAAGCCTTTTCCTTTTTCATTAAAAGATAAAGCTAAAACATGGCTACAAAATTTAAGACCAGGATCCATTCGTGCTTGGGATGAAATGCAACAACAGTTTTTAAAGAAGTTTTTCCCATCTCATAGAACAAACTCTTTCAAGAGACAAATCACCACTTTCACTCAAAAACCAGGAGAAACATTTTACAAATGTTGGGATAGGTATCGAGACTTGCTTAGTACTTGCCCTCATCATGGTTTTGAAACATGGAGATTGGTTTCACATTTCTATGAAGGGTTAACACCTAAAGATAGGCAAATGGTTGAATTGATGTGCAATGGAACTTTTGAAGATAAAGACCCTGATGAAGCAATGGAGTACTTAGACTTGTTAGCTGAAAATGCTCAAAATTAGGACACAGAACTTCTATATCTCTTTTACTTGCCGATAGATCTGTAAAAGTGCCTAGAGGAATAATTGAAGATGTGTTAGTACAAGTCGATAAATTCATTTATTCTGTGGATTTTATTGTCTTGGACACAGAACCTGTTGAAGCATGTAATTCATTTCCTGTTATTTTAGGACGTCCGTTTCTTGCAACCTCTAACGCATTGATTAATTGTAGGAATGGACTGATGAAGCTGTCATTTGGAAACATGACATTGGAGATGAATATTTTCAACATTTGCAAGCAACCTAGAGATGATAATGATTTACAAGAAGTAGATCATATTGACGAATTAATTTATGATCAACTTGAATCTACTTTAAGTAAAAATGACTTGGATGAATCCGAAGATTTGCAAATGATTTATTTTGAGGAAGAAATCATGGATAACAAACGCATAGAAAATGTTGATGCGAATCTTTTATCAACAGTGACAACAGATTCGACATCTGGCATCACACCAATCGATGATTACCTTCCTAACAAATCCTTACTTTCTCTTAGTCCAATGCCTTGGTATGATAAAAATATCAATTTTCTTGCTTTAGGAGATTTGCCAGCTGATTGGAGTACCCAAGACAAAGAAAAGTTTTTGAACGAAGTGAAGAATATTTATTGTGATGACCCTAACTTATTCAAATATTGTCCTGATCAAATATTTCAAAGATTCATTCCCGACAATGAGGTAAGTAGTGTCATTAAACTTTGTCATTCTGAAGCATGTGGAAGCCATTTCTCGTCAAAAAAGACTGCTGTAAAAATCTTTCAAAATGGATTTTATTGGCCCACCATGTTCAAAGACACACATGCATTCTGCAAAACTTGTGAAAATTGTCAAAAAATTGACACTGGTCAAAAAGTTTTGTTTTATGATTCTCAACTCTATGCATTCCCTAAAGAGCTAAGATTAAGATGGACCAATCCTTATGGGGCCTGTGATATTCAGAATTCAATGAATGACAATGTTTTTAAGGAAAATGGACATCGTTTGAAAGCTTACTTTGATAATTTTCCTAGTGAAAATGAATCAACTGGTTTGAATGATCTTGTAGATAAAGGTTGATTATTTTGTTTTTCTTACATTGTTTTTGTGTTTCTTTTTTAGTAACTTTTGCAAGTTTCTCTCACCCCGGTCAAATGGCGGACAACGGTACTCCGTGACATAAGTCGTTTCTTTTAGTTTCCCACAATAACTGATATCTGTGTATATATTTGTGCAATTCTTTGAATCTCTCTTCCAATTCTCATTTGAAAATGGACACTAATCTTGAAAAATTGAAAAAGTATTTTCCCGCTCTGCCTCAGAATGCGATTACAAAAATTTACCGTGCTAGATGTGAAAGATTGAGATTGTTAATGAATCATGGAATTCCTGAAGATATTCGCTGGTTGATTGAAGCAATGGTCCGATTATCAGGTGAGTCCTCTAATTTCTTTATTTCACACATGCCTGGAACAGATAAAAGCACTTTTGCAAAGAAGCGTCGTGCAAAACGACTAGAAGTCTGTCATCGATGTGCTAGATGGACTTGTAATACACAATGTCGTTCTTTAGGAATGGTATCTATAAACCGTGAAGATAAAATACAATTCATTAAGGATGGCCTGAGTAAGGAGTCTTTAGATAATCTTCTATTGACTCTTGAGACGCATCCTAGTGGAGATGTGCATCGTGCAATTCATGATTTATGGCCACTATTTCATAAAGAACATGATCGACTTAGTCTTGGGAATCTGACTAAAAAAGACCCTGTTTGCTAGTTTTTAAGAAAACTGGATGGGAAGCCTATCCCCGACCCATAGAGGGCGTTTAAGTCGTTCTTGGACGTAAAACCAAGGGAAGATGTGAGCCACAATCACAACTACCTGTACATACACATGCTTTTTTTTCAAAAAGTAAATAAATAAATAAATAGAGAGAGAGAGAGAGAGAGAGAGTATGAGACTCCAACTGGCCTACATATAGGTGTTATGATTGCCTTTCTTATTTCTCATCTATAAAACCCTCTCTTCCTTCCTTTCATTTCTACTTAACCCATACATTCAAAAAATACAGAAGTGTCTAGAAATGGCAAGTTCCTCAGGTCATCAAATAAGAAATATTTGTGTTTTCGGTGGATCTAGTCCTGGGAAAGAAAAGGAGTTTTTAGAATCAGCAAATCATCTTGGTCAGGTGCTAGCTGAGAGCAAGATTCATTTAGTGTATGGGGGAGGCAGGCTTGGGTTAATGGGAGGTGTGTCAATAGCTGCATTTTTAGGAGGGAGTCAAGTTTTGGGGGTCGTCCCTAAAGCTTTGGCACAAGGGGACATCATTGGAAAAACAATTGGAGAGGAACTTCAGGTCTCCACCATGTCAGCTCGAATGAATGCAATGTTTAACCATGCTGATGCCTTCATTGCTTTACTAGGTGGTCTAGGTACATTGGAAGAGATCTTTCATATTTCCTCTTGGGCTCAACTGCACATTCACCATAAACCTATAGGTTTGTTAAATGTTAATGGTTATTATGATAAGTTGTTGTCTTCTCTTGATCATGCTGTGGAACAAGAATTTCTAACATCTTCTGCACGACAAATCATAATCTCTGCTACTACTGCTGAACAATTGTTTGACCAACTACAATCTTTCATTCCTGTGATTGATCCTTTCATGAGTCGCATAAATTGG
>NW_011501648.1:0-14088 GCF_000495115.2 Populus euphratica
TTAACAACAAATCAAGTTCCTTTCATAGCTCAAGTGTCGGTTATACCATACAATATGGGCTATGAAAGTCCCAAGCATTTGTTGTACCAAGTGTTATACAACATAAACCAAGATTAGTCATTTAACAAGCAAAATATTAAAGAGTGAACAAGAGAACAAATACAAAACATGTTAGTATCAAACATTAAAGCCCATATTAAGTTTACACTATACTTATTCTTACACCATTAGTGTAACCTTTTCACCTTGACATAATAAACTTAGCTAGACATAATGAAAGAAAGAAAAATAAATAAACAAAATAAGAACATAAATAAGATAAAAGTTAACAAAGCAAATGAAAGGCATAAACTTGATATTAATGAAAGTAAAGCATAAACATTACAAAAAAATACAAAGAGAGAAAGCAAAAGCATGATCTTGATCTGGAGACCAAGATGCCTAAATGCATGGCAAATGCCTCCTTTTATAGGTCAAAATTGGGAACTATTGATTTGATGACTAATTGATGAGTGGGTAGCCAACTCTTGACTTAGTGGCAATCCTTATCTTCTCTTGTCTGCCCAAAACGTCATTGATAACGTCAAAATTGGAGCCACTAGAAAACATGAAAGTTGTAGGAAATTGTCTCAGCTTTCTTGTGTAAAAATTCAGCTCATTTGGACTTCTAGAACTTCAGATATGGCCAAAATACTGAACAGTACTTGGGTTGGAGGACAGATTCAAGCTTCTTTGTTGTTGCTACAATTTGGACTTGAAAATGGCATGTTTAGATCTTGGGCTCCATATGAAAGTTGTAGGCCTATGTCTTACCTTTCTATCCATATAAAGTAGACCTAAATCTGAGATCTATAGCTTCAGATATGACCCAATTACCGAACAGTGTTCCGATTTGGATTGCATCGACATCTCTTTTCTAATTTTGGTCATCTTTTTGCCCTTGCAATTTAAGTTCTTAAAGTCATCAATCAATCCTTTCATTTATGTGATAGGCCTGCATTTAAAATGAACATTTACCATAAATTAAAGGTATCTTATATTATTAGATACATTATTATAAAACATGCTTTAGTTAAGGAGTTATTGATACTTCAAGTGCAAAATGATGATATAAAACCTTGATAAAAATGCACTTTTAAGTACTAATCACTACACGTGCATGAGAGTGTGGTCATGTGCATTAAGTGGTAAACTCTGTAGGGTATCCTCATCATTTTTAGAAAATATAGCCTAAGAAGATAATCAACCACTTCATAATGAGAATAATGAGAATAACTGTGTTAGAACACTTAGAGACCACATAAATCCAACAAGAACAAGTGCACCATCATACATAATTTTCCCTCCTTATGCATTTTATTTTAATTTTAAGCCAGATATTATTCAACTTTTATCTTCTTTTCATGGCTTAGATTTAGAAAATACATACTTGTATTTAAGGGAATTTGAGGAGGTTTGCAACACCTATAATAACTCAAATTATAGCACGAACACCATGAGATTAAAGCTCTTTTCTTTTTTATTAAAAGATAAAGCTAAAACATGGCTTTAAAATTTGAGACTAGGATTCCTTCGTACTTGGGATGAAATTCAACAATAATTTTTAAAGAAGTTTTTTCCATATCATAGAACAAATTCTTTCAAAAGACAAATCAACACTTTCACTCAAAAACCAAGTGAAATATTTTACCAATGTTGGGATAGGTATTGAGACTTGCTTAATACTTGCCCTCATCATAGTTTTGAAACATGGAGATTGGTTTCACATTTTTATGAAGGCTTAACACCTAGAGATAGGTAAATAGTTGAATTGATGTACAATTAAACTTTTGAAGATAAAGACCCTGATAAAGCAATAGAGTACTAAGACTTGTTAACTGAAAATGCTTAACATTAGGGCACTGCAGGTACTTATGAGACACTGAGTAAAACTCAACCTCATACAACTAGTAGAGGTATGTATAACCTTAGGGAAGATCATGACCTCCAAGCCAAGTTTGCATCTTTAGTTAGAAAAGTCGAGGCATTAGAATTAAAAAAGAGTGGTCAACTAAAATCTGTTCAAGACATTATATGTCAAATCTGTGAAACAAACGAACATTCAATCAATAACTATCTAACTTTATCTTCTTTTAAGGAATGTCTCCATGAACAAGCTCATGCTTTAAACAATTTCCAAATGCCCAATCATAACCCATACTAAAAAACATACAACCCTAGTTAGAGAAATCACCCAAATTTCAGTTGGAAGAGTGATAAAATAATGCACAAACTTCACAACCACCAATTCAAGCACACCATAATTTTCAAAATTCTCATGGATATGCACCTCCTTATGCTCCACCTTCTAGAAGAAATTTTAAGGAAACTTTGTATGCATTCATTGAAAAGCAAAAGACAATCAACACTCAACTTGCTCAAAGCATAACAAATTTTAAAGATACTCTTGCAAAATTCATATTTACTCTCAGTTTTCAAGAGAAAGGTAAGTTTCCATCTCAACCACAACAAAATCTCAAAGGGCAATACAATGCAAATGCAAGTAGTTCTGGAAACCAACGTATGGATCAAGTCAAATCAGTTATCACTCTTCGCGGTAGTAAGGTTATTCAAAAACCAATTCTTGAACCTTGTGAGAAAGATGAGAAGTCAATCCTTGAGGGTAAAGAAGGGGTTGAATCTAAACATTGCAAAGAAAAGACCGATTCCCTACCAGCACTTCCATTTCCTCATGCCATGATCAGTTATCACTCTTTGCGGTAGTAAGGTTATTCAAAAACCAATTCTTGAACCTTGTGAGAAAGATGAGGAGTCAATCCTTGAGGGTAAGGAAGGGGTTGAATCTAAACATTGCAAAGAAAAGACTGATTCCCTACCAGCACTTCCATTTCCTCATGCCATGACCAAATAGGAAGAAATCGAGGATGAAAAAGGCACCAAAAATATTGATACAGATCTTTTATCAAGAGTGACAACATATTCGACATCCGACATCACACCAATCATTGATTACTTTCCTAATGAATCTTTATTTTCTCTTAGTTCAATGTCTTGGTTTGCTAAAAACATCAATTTTCTTATTTCAGGATTTTTGCCAACTTATTTGGATACCCAAGATAAAATAAAGTTCTTGAACAAAGTGAAGAACTTTTATTAGGATGACCATTCAAATATTGTCCTAATAAAATATTTCAAAGATGTATTCCCGATAATGAGATGGTTTGGGCAAATTGGAATAGATCTTTCATATTTTCTCTTGAGCCCAACTACACATTCATCATAAAACCATAGTTCTGTTAAATGTTAATGGTTATTATTATAAATTGTTGTTTTTTCTTAATCATGCTATGGAACAAGAATTTCTAGCATCTTCTACATGACAAATCATAATCTTTGCTGCTATTGCTGAACAATTAATTAACCAACTATAATCTTTCATTCATGTAATTGATCCCTCCATAAGTTGCATAAATTGGTCATCTAAGAAAAGCTGTAAAAAGCTTAGATTGGATTTGAGTCTTCATTTGTGAATCTTTATGTCTTTTGATTTTATTATTATGTTTTGTTGTTTCTTATATTTGTTTAAGTGTGTTCCAGGTTTGTCAGTGTTCGTTATTTCAGATGATGTCTTCTATACTCTATCTTTAAATTTTAAGACATTAAAGACAATGTCTCGTTTTGGTTAGGGGGAGAGGATAGTAGTTGATAAAAAAAAATTAATTAACTGTGTTTTCTATTTCATAAAGCATGTGCAAAACTGTTGTTACTAGGATGACAAAGTAAAGGAGCTCTTTTGTTAAAGTGACTCTTGAGATGCATCTTAGTAATCATTCTTAACAAGGTCTATCATAGTACTTTTGAAATATTCAGGTTTACAAACTCTCGCATTGTTATCACTTAATTCTACTCATGTATCATTTAACATGTATTCTTAAACCTTAATTTTTACACACACACACTTTAACATATGATTGTGGGTTGCACATTGGATTATTACATTATTTATGTTCTTTTGTTAAAGATAACAACTAAGAGAAAGGGATAGTATATAATTTGAAAAAAAAAGCAAAAAAATGATGATGATAATAAAATGTAGATAAGTTTGGTTTGTAGCCTCCTAACATAAGCAATTAAGCCTGAATGAGTGTTTCAACACCTAATACCCTAAAGTCAACTAACTTGGGAGCTATTGGCCCAACACTTCTTACATAGGTTGAGGAGAAAAGGTTAAGGGAATCAAACATTGTACTATCTACATATCAATATTTGTAACCCGAGTTATTAAGCTCGTAGGGGTGTTTCAACATCTAATGCTCTAAGACCAACTAGTTCGGGAGTCATTAGCCGAAAGTTCTTTACATGGGTCAAAGATGCATTATGTTTTAAGTTACATGTATATATATTTTAAAAAAAATAAAAAAAATCTCAACCCAAGGAAGTTAACCTTAAACATTAGAATAAAAAGTTTGTTTTCTTCCAAATAAAGCCCCATAACTATATGTTGATTTATTGAGCATAAAAGAAATATATATTAATATCTTGTTTAAAAGGTATTGAGCAGATATATAAATTTAATGAGAGTTTATTTATCTAGATAGATTAATAAAAATTGAATGATGAATATCTTACTTTCTGGAATTTGCAAATTGTTTTTCTATTTTAACACTTCGATTACTAGGGACTAGTAATAAGCTGGATGGGAGGTGTGATTAGCACTTAAAACTGTATTTTATCAATGTTTTATATCATCATTATGCAGTTGAAGTATCAATAACTTCTTAACTAAAGCATGTTTTATAATAACATATCTAATAATAGAACATACCTTTAATTTGTGGTAAATGTTGATTTTAAATGCAGGCCTATCACATAAATGAAAGGATTGATTGATGAATTTAAGAACTGAAATTGAAAGGATAAAGAGATGGCCAAACTTAGAAAAGAGATGTTAGTGCAATCCAAATTGGAACACTGTTCAGTAATTGGATCATATCTAGAGCTATAGATCTCAAATCTAGGTCTACTTTATATGGATGGAAAGGTAAGACATAGGCCTACAACTTTCATATGGAGCCCAAGATCTAAAAAGGCCATTTTCAAGTCCAAATTGTAACAACAACAAAGAAGCCCAAATCTGTCCTCCAGCCCGAGCACTGTTCAGTATTTTATCCATATCTGGAGTTCTAGAAGTTGAAATGAGCTGAATGTTTTATACAAGAAAGCTGAGACAATTTCCTACAACTTTCATGTTTTCAAGTGGCTCCAATTTCGATGTTATCAATGATGTTTTGGGCAGAAAAGAGAAGATAAGGATTGTCACTAAGTCAAGAGTTGGTCACCCACTCATCAATTAGTCATCAAATTCATAGTTCCCGATTTTGGCCTATAAAAGGAGGCATTTGCCATGCATTTAGGCATCTTGGTGTCCAGATCTTGGTGTCCAGATCAAGATCATGCTCTTGCTTTCTCTCTTTGTATTTTTTGTAATGTTTATGCTTTACTTTCCTTAATATCAAGTTTATGCCTTTCAATTCCTTTCCTTTGCTTTGTTAACTCTTATCTTATTTATGTTCTTGTTTTGTTTATTTATTTTTCTTGCTTTCATTATGTCTAGCTAAGTATATTATGTCAAGGTGAAAAGGTTACACTAATGGTGTAAGAATAAGTATAGTGTAAACTTAATATGGACTTTAATGTTTGATACTAACATGTTTTGTATTTGTTATCTTGTTCACTCTTTAATACTTTACTTGTTAAATGACTAATCTTGATTTATGTTGTATAACACTTGGTACAACAAATGCTTGGCACTTTTATAGCCCATACTGTATGGTATAACCGACACCTGAGCTATGAAAGGAACTTGATTTGTTGTTAACATAAGTTATAATCATGAATGCTTGGTGAGATTTACAAATATTAGCATTAATCGAATAAGATGACTAATGTAATCATGTTAACAATCTATAATCTGATTGGAACTTCCTTTGTGTATGGTTTCCACTTGAATAATAAGAGCTTATACTATAATTGTTTGACATACCATTAGTGGATCCTCTAATCTTGATATTTATTGTTATCTTTGTTTAATCTTTACATTAATATTCCATCTCAAAGTTCTCATCATCTTCTTCTTCTTCTCTTTCTTTTTGTTTATTATTACTAGTATTACTACTACTACTACTACTATTATTATTCTTATTATTGTTGTTTTATTATTGTTATTGTTGTCATTACTATTATTGTTGTTGTTGGTTGTTGTTGTTGTTATTGTTGTTGTATTATTATTATCTGTAATTTATACAATTAACCTCCTTATGGTTCGACCTCGGTCTTGCTGGGTTATTTATTACTTCGACACTCCTGCACTTGGGAGAAGACATCAATCTTTTCGTCGTGTGAAGTTTTTGGCGCCGTTGCCGGAGAGGTAAGTTTTGTATAAATTATAATATTTATTTTATTTTCTCTTTTCACTTTTCTTGTATATAACTTTGTTTCTTTTCTCTTGTTTCTTCTTCTTTTGTTTTCTTTTTCCTTTTATTCTATTCCTACACGTGCATGAGAGTGTGGTTACGTACATCAAGTGGTAGACTTTGTAGGGTATCCTCATCATTTTCAGAAAATATGGCCGAAGAAGATAATCAATCACTTCATAATGAAAATAATGAGAATAACCGTGCTAGAACACTTAGAGACCACATGAATCCCACAAGAACAAGTGCACCATCATGCATAGTTTTTCCTCCCGATGCATCTCATTTTAATTTTAAGCCAGGCATTATTCAACTTTTACTTTCTTTTCATGGTTTAGAATTGGAAAATCCATACTTGCATTTAAAGGAATTTGAGGAGGTCTGCAACACATATAATAATTTAAATTGTAGCATGAACACCATCAGATTAAAGCTTTTTCCTTTTTCATTAAAAGATAAAGCTAAAACAGGGCTACAAAATTTGAGACTAGGATCCATTCGTGCTTGGGATGAAATGCAACAACAGTTTTGAAAGAAGTTCTTCCCATCTCATAAAACAAACTCTTTGAAAAGACAAATCACCATTTTCACTCAAAAACCAGGAGAAATATTTTACCAATGTTGAGATAGGTATCGAGACTTGCTTAGTACTTGCCCTCATCATGGAGATTGGTTTCACATTTTTATGAAGGGTTAACACCTAGAGATAGGCAAATGGTTGAATTGATGTGCAATGGAACTTTTGAAGATAAAGACCCTGCTGAAGCAATGGAGTACTTAGACTTGTTAGCTGAAAATGCTCAAAATTAGGACACCGCGGGTACTTATGAGGCACCGAGTAAAACTCAACCTCATACATCTAATGGAGGTATGTACAACCTTAGGGAAGATCATGACCTTCAAGCCAAGTTTGCATCTATAACTAGAAAAGTCGAGGCACTAGAATTGAAAAAGAGTGGTCAATTAAAATCTGTTGAAAATATTATGTGTCAAATCTGTGAAACAAATAACCACTCAACCAACGATTGTCCAACCTTGCCTTCTTTTAAGGAATGTCTCCATGAACAAGCCCATGCTTTAAACAGTTTCCAAAGGGCCAACCACAACCCATACTCATAAACATACAACCCTGGTTGGAGAAATCACCCAAATTTTAGTTAGAAGAGTGAGAACAACAATGCATAAACTTCACAACCACCATTTCAAGCACACCACAATTTCCAAAATTCTCATAGATATGCACCTCCTTATGCTCCACCTCTTAGAAGAAATCTTGAGGAAACATTGCATGCATTCATTGAAAAGCAAGAGACAATCAATACTCAACTTGCTCAAAACATGACAGATTTTAAAGATACTCTTGCAAAATTGACATCTGATCTCAGTTTCCAAGAGAAAGGTAAGTTTCCATCTCAACCACAACAAAATACCAAGGGGTAATACAATGCAAATGCAAGTAGTTCCAGAAGCCAACACGTGGATCAAGTCAAATCAGTCACTACTCTTCGTAGTGGTAAGGTTATTGAAAAACCCACTCTTAAACTTTATGAGAAAGATGATGAGTCAATCTCTAAGGGTAAGGAAGGGGTTGAATTTGAAAATTGCAAAGAAACGACTGATTCCCCACCAGCACTTCCATTTCCTCATGCCATGACCAAACAAAGGAAAGTTAATCACAACACTGAAAACTTTGAAACTTTCAAATAGGTAAGAATCAATATACCTTTGCTGGATGCTATTAAACAGATTCCTTCCTATGCTAAATTTTTTAAAGATCTATGCACTGTGAAGAGGAAACTGAATGTGAAAAAGAAAGCCTTTTTAGCCGAACAAGTAAGTGCCATTCTTTAGAACAATAATGTTTTGAAATATAAAGACCCTGGTTGTCCTACAATTTCTTGCTTTATTGGAGAACATAAAATTGAAAGAGCCTTACTTGATCTTGGAGCTAGTGTGAATTTACTTCGATATTCAGTTTTTCAGAGTCTCAATCTAGGTGAGTTAAAACCAACTTCTATATCTCTTTTACTTGTCGATAGATCTGTAAAAGTGCCTAGAGGAATAATTGAAGATGTGTTAGTACAAGTCAATAAATTCATTTATCCTATGGATTTTATTGTCTTGGACACAGAACCTGTTGAAGCATGTAATTCATTTCCTGTTATTTTAGGACGTTCGTTTCTTGCAACTTCTAATGCGTTGATTAATTGTAGGAATGGACTGATGAAGCTATCATTTGGAAACATGACATTGGACATGAATATTTTCAATATTTGCAAGCAACCTAGAGATGATAATGATTTACAAGAAGTAGATCATATTGACGAATTAGTTTATGATCAACTTGAATCTACTTTAAGTAAAAATGAGTTGGATGAATCTGAAGATTTGCAAATGATTTATTCTGAGGAAGAAATCACGGATGAAAAACGCACCGAAAATGTTGATGCGGATCTTTTATCAAAAGTGACAACAAATTCGACATCTAACATCACATCAATCGATGATTACTTTCCTAACGAATCCTTACTTTCTCTTACTCCAATGCCTTGGTATGATAAAAATAATAATTTTCTTGCTTTAGGAGATTTGCCAGCTAATTGGAGTACCCAAGACAAAGAAAAGTTTTTGAACGAAGTGAAGAACTTTTATTGTGATGACCCTAACTTATTCAAATATTGTCCTAATCAAATATTTCAAAGATTCATTTCCGATAATGAGGTAAGTAGTGTCATTAAACTTTGTCATTCTAAAGCATATGGGAGTTATTTCTCGTCAAAAAAGACAACTATAAAAATCTTTCAAAATGGATTTTATTGGCCCACCATGTTCAAGGACACGCATGCATTCTGTAAAACTTGTGAAAATTGTCAAAAAGTTGATACTAGTAAAAAAGTTTTGTTTTATAATTCTCAACTCTATTCATTCCCTATAGAGCTAAGATCAAGATGGAGCAATCCTTATGGAGCCTGTGATATTGAGAATTCAATGAATGACAATGTTTTTAAGGAAAATGGACATCGTTTGAAGGCTTACTTTGATAATTTTTCTAGTGAAAATGAATCAACTGGTTTGAATGATCTTATAGACAAAGGTTGATTATTTTGTTTTTTTTCTCACATTATTTTTGTGTTTTTTTTTAGTGATTTTTGCTAGTTTCTCTCACCCCGGTCAAATGGCGGACAACAGTACTCCGTGACTTCAGTCGGTTCTTTTAGTTTCCCATAATAACTGATATCTGTGTGTATATTTGTGCAATTCTTTGAATCTCTCTTCCAATTCTCATTTGAAAATGGACACTAATCTTGAAAAATTGAAAAAGTATTTTCCCACTCTACCTCAGAATGCGATTACAAAAATTTACCGTGTTAGATGTGCAAGATTGAGGTTGTTAATGAATCATGGAATTCATGAAGATATTCGGTGGTTGATTGAAGCAAAGGTCCGATTATCAGGTGAGTCCTTTAACTCCTTCATTTCAAACATGCCTGGAACAGGTAAAAGCACTTTTGCAAAGAAACATCATGCAAAACAACTAAAAGTCTGTCATCGATGTGCTAGATGGACTTGTAATACACAATGTCGTTCTTTAGGAATGGTATCTATAAACCGTGAAGATAAAATACAATTCATTAAGGATGCCTGAGTAAGGAGGCTTTAGATAATCTTCTATTGACTCTTGAGACGCATCCTAGTGGAGATGTGCATTGTGCAATTCATGATTTATGACCACTATTTCATAAAGAACATGATCGACTTAGTTTTGGGAATCTGACTAAAAAAGACCCTGTTTGCCAGTTTTTAAGAAAACCCTGTTTGTCAGTTTTTAAGAAAACTGGATGGGAAGCCTATCCCCAACCCATAGAGGGCGTTTAAGCCGTTCTTGGACGTAAAACCAAGGGAAGATGTGAGCCACAATCACAACTACCTGTACATACACATGCTTTTTCAAAAGTAAATAAACAAAATAAATAAAGAGAGAGAGAGTGTGTGTGTGAGACTCTAGCTGGCCTACATATAGGTGGTATGATTGCCTTTCTAATTTCTCATCTATAAAATCCTCTCTTCTTTCCTTTCATTTCTACTCAACCCATACATTCAACAAATACAGAAGTGTGTAGAAATGGCAAGTTCCTCAAGTCATCATATAAGAAATATTTGGGTTTTCGGTGGATCTAGTCCTGGGAAAGAAAAGGAGTTTTTAGAATCAACAAATCATCTTGGTCAAGTGCTAGCTGAGAGAAAGATTCATTTAGTGTATGGGGGAGGCAGTCTTGGGTTAATGGGAGGTGTGTCAATAGCTGCATTTTTAGGAGGTAGTCAAGTTTTGGGGGTCGTCCCTGAAGCTTTGGCACAAGGGGACATCATTGGAAAAACAATTGGAGAGGAACTTCAGGTCTCCACAATGTCGGCTCGAATGAATGCAATGTTTAACCATGCTGATGCCTTCATTGCTTTACCAGGTGGTCTAGGCACATTGGAAGAGATCTTTCATATTTCCTCTTGGGCTCAATTGCACATTCACCATAAACCCATAGGTTTGTTAAATGTTAATGGTTATTATGATAAGTTGTTGTCTTTTCTTGATCATGCTGTGGAACAGGAATTTCTAACATCTTCTGCACGACAAATCATAATCTCTGCTGCTACTGCTGAACAATTGATTGACCAACTACAATCTTTCATTCCTGTGATTGATCCTTCCATGAGTCGCATAAATTGGTCATCTAAGGAAAGCCGTAAAAAGCTTAGATTGGATTTGAGCCTTCATTTGTGAATTTTTGTGTCTTTTGGTTTTATTATTATGTTTTGTTATTTCTTATTTTTGTTTCAGTGTGTTTCAGGTTTTGTCAGTGTTCGTTATTTCAGGTGATATCTTTTATACTCTATCTTTCTACCTTAGAACATTGAGGACAATGTCTCGTTTTGGTTGGGGGGAGAGGGTAGTAGTTGATAAAAAAAAAAATTGTTTTTCATTTCATAAAGCATGTGCATAATTGTTGTTACTAGGATGGCAGAGTAAAGGAGTTCTTTTGTTAAAGTGACTCTTGAGACGCATCTTAGTAACCATTCTTAACAAGGTCTATTATAATACTTCCTGAAATATTCAGGTTTACAAACTCTCGTATTGTTACCACTTAATTCTGCTCATATACTTATTTAACATGTATTCTTAAACCTTAATTTACACACACACACTTTAACATATGATTGTGGGTTGCATATTGGATTATTACATTATTTATGTTCTTTTGTTAAAGGTAACAACTAAGGGAAAGGGATTGTATATAATTAAAAAGAAAAAAAAAAAAAAAAAAAAAAAAAAAAAAAAAAAAAAAAAAAAAAAAAAAAAAAAAAAGAAAAAAAAAATGATGATAATAAAAATGTAGATAAGTTTGGTTTCGTAGCCTCCCTAACCTAAGCAATTAAGCCCGAAGGGGTGTTTTAACACCTAATACCCTAAAGTCAACTGACTTGGGAGCTATTGGCCCAACGCTTGTTACATGGGTTGAGGAGAAAAGCTTAAAGGAATCAAACATTGCACTATCTACATATCAGTATCTGCGACCCGAGTTACTAAGCTCGTAGGGGTGTCTTAACACCTAATGCCCTAATACCAACTGGTCTGGGAGTCATTAGCTGAAAGCTCATTACATGGGTTAAAGATGCATGATATTTTTAAATTATATGTATATACATTAAAAAAAAAAGACAAAAATAATAATCCCAACCCAAGGAAGTTAACCTTAAACATTAGAACAAAAATTTTGTTTTCTTCCAAGAAAAGCCCCATAATTATGTGTTGATACATTGAGCACAAAAGAAAGGTTTATTAATATCTTGTTAAGTGGTATTGAGCAGATATATAAATTTAATGAGAGTTTGTTTATCTGGATAGATTAATGGAAGTTAAATGATGAATACCTTGCTTTGTGAAATTTGCAAATTTGTTTTCTATTTTAACGCTTTGATTACTAGGGACTAGTAATAAGCTGGTTGGGGGGTGTGATTAGTACTTAAAAGTGCATTTTTATCATGGTTTTATATCATCATTTTGCACTTGAAGTATCAATAACTCCTTAACTAAAATATGTTTTATAATAATGTATCTAATAATATAAGATACCTATAATTTATGGTAAATGTCTATTTTTAATGCAGGCCTATCACATAAATGAAAGGATTGATTGATGACTTGAAGAACTTAAATTGCAAGGATAAAGAGATGGCCAAACTTAGAAAAGAGATGTCGGTGCAATCCAAACCGGAACACTGTTCGGTAATTGGGTCATATCTGGAGCTACAGATCTCAGATTTAGGTCCAATTTATATGGATGGAAAGGTAAGACATAGGCCTACAACTTTCATATGGAGCCCAAGATCTAAAAAGGCCATTATCAAGTCCAAATTGTAGCAACAACAAAGAAGCCCGAATCTGTCTTCCAGCCCGAGCACTATTCGGTATTTTGGCCATATCTGGAGTTCTAGAAGTCCAAATGAGCTGAAATTTTTACACAAGAAAGCTGAGACAATTGCCTACAACTTTCATGTTTACAACTGGCTCCAATTTTGACGTTATCAATGACGTTTTGGGCAGACAAGAGAAGATAAGGATTGTCACCAAGTCAAAAGTTGGTCACCCACTTATCAATTAGTCATCAAATCAATAGTTCCCATTTTTGGCCTATAAAAGGAGGCATTTGCCATGCATTTAGGCATCTTGATTTCCAGATCAAGATCATGCTCTTCCTTTCTCTCTTTGTATTTTTTATGCTTTGTTTTCATTAATATTAAGTTTATGCCTTTCATTTCCTTTCCTTTACTTAGTTAACTTTTATGTTCTTATTTTGTTTATCTATTTTGCTTTCTTTCATTATGTCTAGCTAAGTTAATTATGTCAAGGTGAAAAGGTTACACTAATGGTGTAAGAATAAGTATAATGTAAACTTAATATGGACTTTAATGTTTGATACTAACATGTTTTATATTTGCTATCTTGTTCACTCTTTAATACTTTGCTTGTTAAATGACTAATCTTGATTTATGTTGTATAACACTTGGTACAACAAATGCTTGGCACTTTCATAGCCCATAATGTATGGTATAACCGACACCTGAGCTATGAAAGGAACTTGATTTGTTGTTAACATAAGTTATAATCATGAATGCTTGACGAGATTTACAAGTATTAGCATTAATTGAATAAGATGACTAATGTAATCATGTTAACAATATATAATCTGATTGGAACCTCCTTTGTGTGTGGTTTCCAATTCAATAATAAGAGTTTATACTATACTTGTTTGATATACCATTAGTGGAACCTCTAACCTTGACATTTGTTATTATCATTGTTTAATCGTTACATTAATATTCCATCTCAAAGTTCTCATCATCTTCTTCTTCTTCTCTTTCTTTATTATTATTATTATTACTACTACTACTACTACTACTACTACTACTACTACTACTACTACTACTACTACTACTACTACTACTACTACTACTACTACTACTACTACTACTACTACTACTACTACTACTACTACTACTACTACTACTACTACTACTACTACTACTACTACTACTACTACTACTACTACTACTACTACTA